>NW_012102676.1:3327480-3346302 GCF_000951045.1 Mandrillus leucophaeus | reverse complement strand
CCTGTAATCCCAGCACTTTGGGAAGCCGAGGAGGGCAGATCACGAGGTCAGGAAATCGAGACCATCCTGGCTAACACAGTGAAACCCCATCTCTATTAAGACACAAAAAATTAGCTGGGCGCGATGGCGGGCACCTGTCGTCCCAGCTACTCGGGAGGCTGAGGCTGGAGAATGGCATGAACCCAGGAGGCGGAGCTTGCAGTGAGCTGCGCCACTGCACTCCAGGCTGAGTGACAAAGGAGACTCCGAATCAAAATAAGTAAATAAATAAATAAATTAGAGTCCTGGGCTCAATCTTAAGATTGTAACTGTTGAACTCTTGAGTATATAATTCAAATTTATTTATACACACACACTCATTATTTCCTTCATGCATGAGCACTACTATCACATTATACAAGATTTTTATTCATTCATTTCTTCAGCAACTAATTCATTAATTCATTCGTTAATTCATCTACCATGCCCCAGACACTATGGCAGGTCCTGAGAGGGTGAAGGAATGCGGAGCTATGGAATGAAGATAAATAGTGAGACATAGTCCTTATTATCAAGAGCTCATAGAAGTCCAATTAGAGCTTTATTTGGTGTTTTAAATATTCCCTAATAAAAATATTAGGCAGTATTCTTTAAGTATGACTAATTCACGTGTGTCTGATACATGTATCTGTATGTATGACCTTAGTACTATATTCTTGGCATTTGTATCCAAATAAAAACGCTTCTCAGAGTATTCATGTTTGCTTTCAGGCAATCTGCCTTCTTTCAATTTATTACTGTGACCAAAGGCGTTTAAAAATTCACACCACTTGTATTCCACTGAAGGAAGAATGTTGCTATTCAACATTTGAAGCTTCCCCTATACTCTGATAGCCAAAATGTCACAATGATGGAAAGGTCTCCTTCTATATGTGGACAGCGAAAGTAAATACAGCGATAAGTTGTCTTGGCTCTGACCTTTCACTCTGCTTTCCTCCCAACTCTTGTCATAAGAGTGAAATAGGGTAGCAGTTTCTGTGAGTAGCAAACAATTACCCTGGGAAGAAAAACACATCACATTTTTAATTCTTCTCTAAACAGAAATAAAATCTATAGTTTTGGAGGAAGAGCCTTGAAGACAGTCTCTTTATTTTGAGGTTGCGATTTCTGGTCTGTTCAAAAATTATGTTTTAGAATAGTCTTCTGTATGTTGTTCTAGAACAGAGGTTGGCAAATTACAGCCCATGGGCCAAATCCGGCCTTCCACCTGTTTTTGTAAATGAAGCGTTAGTAGAACACTCTCCCACCCATTCATTTCGGTCTAGTCTAGGGCTACTTTGAGCTACAATGGCCAAATGGAGTAGTTGTAACAGAAACCATATGACCCACAAAGCCCGAAATATTTACCATCTGACTCTTTACAGAGAAAAGTTTGCTGATTCCTGTTCCAGAATATAGTCTACAATGAAAAAAGAGAAGGAAAACACTAAAGTGGCTGGATGGAAAGTGACACCTGCTAGTGACAGAGACAGCTCAACTAGTCAACAAAGGACACTTAATTTTAATCTCTTAACTCTTGGTTTACTCTGACTCTCAAAACCAAAAATGTGGAGCCTTGTGTAGCCAATTTTACAGCAATATACACAAACTAGCTGATTAAAAAAATGACACAAAATTGAGACTAAAAATCTACAAATTTATGTGCTTTGAGAAATTTCAAGGCATTTACTTAGATCAGGGTGATGATGTATAACATGGAGAATTTTTTGCACCTGTCTAAAAAATGTAACTGAAAAAGTCAAAACAAATCATAGTGTGGATACTAAAGTGCTTGTAAAAAAAAATTTCACTTGGCTATAGCAGTGATTTAAAAAAAAAAAATCTCTGTAAAAGGGAGGGGGGAAGTAAATGGTATATATAAATTAGATTATTTAAGACCAGATACAAGCATGGCATGAAAAATGCACACAGCCTTTTATACAAATATATGTAGTTAGGAATACACTCAGTAGATGAAAAGCATTCACTTTAAGTTAATATGACTTCAATTTCAGGTAATAAATGGATCGCAATGACCTCAATTAGTGCTCAGTTAAATTCCAGAAGCAAAGGGGAAGGCTTGAGTATAAATAAAGACAATGGTGTCACATGCTTTGTGAATCCATCTTCCAAGACACACAGAAGCAGAAGGCACTTTCAGCTGCATCTGAGGCTCTCAAAGATTCTTTCTAGTACATTTACCTCTTCCAAGTCCTCCCCACCCCCACTGTGTACATATACCACTCACACATACACACACCAATATCCATTACTAAAGGGCCTAATCTCAGCCATCAGCAGAGTGCCTTTATGGGGCCATTAAACCATTTCTCTTGTTTACAGTGCCTGAAGAAAGATGTGAATTATGTCTGTGACAAAACAAGCGATAACATTTCTAAACTGCTATCAAAATGCAAACTGAAACACATTTAAGGACAGGGACCCTGATTCTAGTTTTCATGATTTTCCATTATTTGCAGCATCTGGAAATACATTCACCTATAATATTTCCGAGACAGGAATTTAGACCATAGCATAGCAAGTTGATATGAGTTTTTTTCTTAAATAATATTCTTTAAGGAGAGCAACCATTAAAAAAAAAAAATGCCACCAAGTTTTAAAGGAGTACCGTCAGTCTGCAGAGATCAGATACCCAGTTTGCTCCTGGAAGTTACTTTGGCAACACAGGGGAAAAGTAATGTGAACTCTCCTCCCTTTTTAGGAACATCAGGGTTTTTAAATTGAAGCAGACATTAGATATGATTAAGTTTTCAGGATTGAGTCAATGTTTGTTTTAGCTTCGGAGACCTTTGTACTAAGGGAATCATAAGTGGAAGCCCAATGTGTAAAACAGGTAAGAGTGGAGCGACCTTTATGGGGGAAAGCAAGCAGTTATCACTATGCCACCACCTTGCTTCCTGAAGTAGAAAGTAGATCCTTAGCACGTGCAAGGATCTTCCTGGGCAGTTCAAAAACCAGTGCTGAGTCTCAGAACTCATTTCACAGAAGGAAGCATCAAACTTTTGTGTGTGTGTGTGAGAGAGAGAGAGAGATCCCAAACTCCTATCAGTAACAGTAACTTCACACTGTCTTGCAGGGATCCCTGAGTAGTCTTGCCAGGGTGTACCTAAATGAAGGAGATACAGTTTGAAAAAGTCCTGGAAGGGATCAGGTGTCTACAGACTTGGAAACTAGTGCTGAGGACAGAGCTGAAATTGGATGCCAGGATTCCTCACTCTACAGATTGGGGGACTTTGGATGAATGCTGCAACCTCACAAGGCAGCTGTTTCTCAAAAGCAGACTTAAAAATTCAACTGTCTCTACATTGCACAATACCATAACATCTTAATAGAAGAGAATGGATAAGTATTCTGGATTGGGGTCCATCTTTCATCTTTTCCAAAAGTAGTGGGGATACCAAGATGTGGCCAAGTCTCACTTCCAGAAGGTCACTTTCCCCCAGCCCTGATGATCTAAATCAGAGGTTGCCAATATTTCTTTCTTTCAGAGTGGTTGTAAATAACTTCAATTAACTGTGATTACTTAAAAATCAGCTTCAAAATCTTCTTCTGGTTTAAAAATCCAAACTGCTGGCCTCTCTAGGAACACACACACACACACACACACACACACACACACACACACAATCCAGCAACACTGGATCCACTTTCCTGCTTGAAAAACAGGTCAGGAGTTGGCTGAGCCACTGTCAGCTGCCCCTTTGGCCAGGACCTGTGCTTTCCTATATGCCACAGTCCCCACAGTCCCCACCACCCCATTCCCTACACCACTTGTGCTAAGTTCACTTCACTCACTTATCTGCCTGCTTACCCCCTATTTAACACACATATAAGAAATCATGTTTACAAGTAAATGTGCATGTGCATGTTCTCTTTCTCTCGCTGTCTCTCTCTCTCACACACACACAAAACATCATCACTAATTAGCAAAAATAAATATTATAAAACTCATGTTACACCCATGGATTAAATACTCAAGTCCCTACTCTCAGGCAATAAGACATAGTGGCAAAGCTAGCAGGCACTTAAATCTGCCTAGTTCTAAATCTTGCCACTGCCACTTATTAACTGTAAGACTGGGCAATCCACTTAACCTCTCTGTACTTCGATTTTCTCATCTATAAAATGGGATAATAACAGCACCTGCCTCATAGAGTTGCTGATAGGACTAAGGGAGCCACTATATAAAAAGTGTATATTGAGTCCTTAGTGACGTTAGTTGTTGGTGTTATTATTCAAACCCAGAATCATCAAGTGTTACAGCCAAAAGAGAAAATGTAGATGATCCAGTCACATAAAAGCTGACTGGTTACGAACATGGAGACTAAATCTTGGCTTTGCCACTTACTAAACGAAGGACCTCTGGTGAGCTAGGTAACCTTTGTGTCACTGAGTTTCCCCTTTTGTAATATCAAATATTGTAATATAAAAATTATTAATTATAATATCAAATATTATAATGTCACAAATCCCACAGAACTTCCTCATGGGATTTGTGTAAGAATTTAATGAGGTAACACATATGAGAACTTAATAGTACCTGACATGTGGCAAGTACTCAGTAAATGTTTGTTACTACTAGTATTAGTCCAACTACTTCCTTATACAAAAGACAGAGTCAAGGATGTACATTGACTTGTAGAAAGAGAGCTTCAAGCCATCAGATGTTACTTCACTGTTTTTTCTATTTAATCTTGTTTCCAATTTCTCTATCAGTTAACTACACACTAAGAGCAAAAATAAATAAATAAACATGGAAAAAGTCAATTTGGACAAGGTATCCTGACAGAAGAAAAAGCAAAAGGTGTGGCCTGGTAGAAAGAACACTGGATTAGGACTCGAGTAATCTCTACCCAGCTCCTAGCCCAGCTAGCTGCATAATCATGGACTAACTGTGCAACCTCCCTGGGCTTCTATTCCTAATCTGCAAACTAAAGCCATTAGGCCAAATCATCTTTTTTATCGTTCTAAAATGTAGTGCCTGTGTGTAAGTGCTTGCTTACTTACTGATGTAAGAGAGAAAAGGAAAATGGCAAAGGTCTGATACAAGAATTCCAAGGGCATAACATTCTAAAGTCATTTACTAATAAGGGCACAGAGATCTACAAGCCACAATAATAACTGAGGGCATTTGCTGCATTTTAGCAAAGGGTGGCAACCAACATTCATAATGACAACCCTTAACCATCATGAAAAAGCAACATTGGATATAAGTACTATATTTAAGAAGGGAAGGAGGGTACATAATGCACATTAGAAAGAGGTACATGCAATATGGTTAACATTTTAAAACACTTGATGCTTTAAAATTTGACTACAGGGACCCCCCCCCCCCCAACGTTTTAGTAGGAAATGTGGGAAAGTAAGATGTTATTATATTAATTTTAAAAAGGCAGAATAGAAAGACAAAGTTAGATTCCTAATTTTAAAAGCATCACAAGCATCATTAATTGAAAAATAAAGAGACCAAATGCAGAATATGTTGATTCATTCCTCTAAATTTTAAAGCCTAAACTTAATATAATGGTACTTCAGCAGTAGCGGTACTAAATGATTCTCGTCTTCACAGTCTAATTGCCAGGAGAAAGTGCCCTGGGAGGAAACTGGTTCTTCCATCTGGAAAAAGGATAAGAACAGGGAAAGGAAGGCCTAATGTATGAACAATCCAAATCTAATCAGTTTTGCATTTTGCACTGGCTTCAAATCAGATCTTCCTACCCCTACTGGTCCAGTAGATGGAAAGCAGCACGACACTATTTTTTTGGAAACAAATTCTGTACAGGGAGCCCAAACATACAGTACTTCATATCCAACTGGCAGGAATAAAACCTGAACAAGCTGCAGCTATTTGAGAAACAGATCTAATAAATTGAAATGAAATGCCTGAATCAAGATACCCATCCAAATCCACACCTCTCAAAATTTCCTATACTTAATAAATTACCTAATTATGATCTTTATGAATATTGAAAACACCTCTTCTACAGAAATTGTCCCACTTTGCTGTAATAGGGACACTCTTTAAGCCCTGCACATCTCCAGAAATAAAAATCTCTTCTCTGCCTAGCAATTCCGTAATTGTTTTCAAAGAATGGACAATATGTATTTAGAAGAGACTGGGAAGTATTTGTTATTATTCATAGCTGAGTAGGGCTGAAAGATCCCAACACTTCCTGGTGTTTCTCAGGCCAGGATGAAGTACTGAGGAATGCTACGGCAGATGGGCCTGCAGAATGTGCAGACACCAAACGTGCTTTGTCCTGGCTACTGAGTGACTATGAAGACAGGTTCTTACCATAAGAACACGAAAAAAAAGAAAAGAAAAGAAAAAAAAAAAGGTGGGCTTCCTCCTACCCTGCATCCCCTACACCTCCACCAGGATGCCAGAACAGATTCCATAGTGCTATCCTCTGTAGGCTATCTGTGTAGATCTCTAACAAATAGTTTAGAACAAAGTGGTAAATATATTCCTTGAAATCCAGTGTTACAAAAAAGAAAGCAGATCATAACAGACAATAGTCGATGAAGATGTAGCATCTAAAGATAACTTATTCAGAAATAAATGATAAATGTGATCTTTAATTTTCCTTTTTTATTAAATCACAAACACAGGAGCTCACCTTAAGATTTTATATTAGTTATTGTATCTATGCACCATAGTAACATACGAAACAAAATTAAGATAATATTGCATTGCCATAGAAGACTACAAAATACTAATATGCCTGTCATCACTTTGAAATGATAATTACTAAAAAGGCATTTCTAAGGTTTGTAAATTTTATACACTAAGAACAAGTAGTCAAATAAGTATGTTAACATGAAATAAAATAAAATCATTTTCTCCAGCAGTATTTTAAAGGCAATAAAATAAGTAATTAGTGATGCAAATACTTGCTTAAATGAATTTATTACTGTGGTCTTCAGAACCAGAGCAGTATAATTCTAAATTTAGAATTCATCTCACATGGATTAGCATGATCTAAACAATTCTTCAAATAAGCCCAGAGGTAAGAGCAATGGTACATGGCTTACAAAGTGGTGAAGACCACCACCAAGACAACTAAAACTCCACATCTATACACCACACTCATGAATCTAGGGAAACACTATTATTGTTCCATTCTTCAAATGTTTGTGCAGTACCTGTTTTAATATTTAGCCCCTGGAAAGGATCTTTCAATTTCAGTTTGGTGATCCTATATTGCTTAAAAAACATTTATTGTCTTTTGAGTTATTGAATCCTCACTTTTGATACATCATTTCACTTATTTTTCTTCCAGTCTGTACGTAAAAAGAGTCTGTAGTTCGAATGGTCGTAAACTGACTATTTTAGCACCAAAGTGGCATGCTGGATAAGTGGGAAACAACCCTCAATGGTTGAAGTACACCTGCAGCATTCTTATGTCACCCTACTGAAGACAAGATTGAGATCAATTCAGACATCACTAGTCACTTGGCTCCTTGTTCAAAACAACCCCATTGGTAGACAATCAAAGCTGAAAATATGTTCTGAATACCAGAGCTAGGAAAGTTTGCCCAAAAAAAGAAAGCCAGCTGGCTAGGGCCAAAAAAAGTACCTTTCAGTAAATGCCAATAAAACTTTACAAGCTGCCAAAATAACAAAGATAGAGTAATTACAAAGGAAACTTCACAATTTTCCTGACAATAAACACCTTCTTAAAACAAATTTTTCTGTCACCTGGCCTCAATTGTTACAGCTGTTAATACTGACTGGGGTAAATCTTGCAAAAACATTTCATTTGAACCAACTACTAATTTGGCATAACATTTTTATAATTTTTATCCCAAAATAAATTTGGAAAATGTTCTTTAAAAATCCCTTCTAATATTTAATTCAATGTATATTAAAGGAGTTTCCATGAGGAACCGTCACTCTTACCGAAAAGTTTCTACCCAAAGTATTTCACCCAACTTGAAAATTTTCATTGAATTCTATAAGATTAAGAATCCCCCCCCCCCTCAAAAAAAAGGGAGCTGCTATTATGACATACAAAAGTAAAGGCTGTGATTGGGCAGGGCCACTTTTTTTTTTTTAAGCAGTCAAGTCCTTTTTTAATTTCTTAACAATAAAATAAATATTAACTTAAAAACATTTACAGCCCAAGAGCTACATCAGAATAATGAACTATAAGAGTCTCTGCTGACGCAAACCGAGCCATTGCCAATAAAACAAGAAGCAAACAAGCCAAATGCTGACAAGGAAAGCCAAGCAAGAAAGCCTTGGATAGACTTAACCATGGCCATGAAAAACACAGTGAGGAGACACTGTGTAAGATACCTATGTAAGAAATTAATTTGAATACCTCTTTAAATACTTTGCAAGTATTGTAGGAACTAAATGTATTGGATCAGTGAATGCACAGATCACAACAGATCACATTTCCATACCTAAAGGATATAATCCCAAGAAAATTATTATTGGAATGAAGAATTTTTGAATTATATTAGCATATCATGAGTAATTTTTGTGATTTCTTAACACACTCATTTTTTTCTACAAGAACATATCTCTAATTTCTCATCGGGATCCATTTAGGAGTTCTGAATCACACATGAACCAAGCCAAATTACAGTATTTCATAAGGAGTTTAAGAGATTACTCTTGTCCACCTGCACAGTCTTTAAAATGAACAGTTACTGAGAAGTGCTGTAATCATAGACACGCAGCTTGTTAAATCTGATTTCAATACCAATACCCTGCATGCAGTTTATACTAAGACATATTTAGACAAAGTTACAATTACATTTGACTTAGTTGATATGATCTAGTGATAAAGAAATATTACAATAGCTGAAAATATAAAATCAAGTATTATACAACTATTCTTTAATTACATACACTTGTAACCTAAGAAACGTTTTTAATTTTCACCCTATTTATAATAATCCACAAGGGCTTCTTAAATGTTCCTTAAATTCTTGTTACACTTTATAGAGTTGTTGATATAACCTCCCAGCTGCTAGTTCAAAGGATTTTTGTTTCTTTTTTATCGGCTCTAGAGTCTCCCTATTACACTATTCCAGGAGTGTACCCTTAAGGCTATATTATAGGAGAGAACTCCGTATAATAAGATCATTGCCATCCTTCAGGAACCAAGCCTTGTCTGATGGGAACCAAGATAGTTCACCTGTTACTAAATTTGCCTCCATAGCAATAGTGTCATGGCAACATTCCAATGTATATTTTTTACTTTGACTTGCTAACTGCAAATAAGGGGAAATTAGATTACCACATTAAGCATAAAGTGTAGAGCATAACTAGTTAGCGGTGGTGTACAGGTGTTATTGGAAATAGAAAATCTCAGCATGGAAGCAATAATACTTCAACATTACAAATCTTTTTACTTCTATCTTGGGCAGAGCATTTTGTAGTAACATCAAAATACATATCAAATCATACTAATCCTTGCACAATGCAAGTCTTTATGTTATACATAATATACAGTATACAGAGGCACTACATAGGAAATAAACTGCATTTGATTTTATTGTCACATAAATTTCATTTAAGTAAATACCAGTTACTAATTTCTGTGGATCAATAAAATTTTTAAAAGACTCCAAGGAAAATAGCAAAATGTCAAAAAAATTAAGATGTGATTATTAAGGTGGATCTCTATTATTAAATGAGGAGGTATATCCAAATACTCAAGTGTTCTAATGTTTAACTGCCTGTTTTTAAAACATCAAACTATATTTACTGCTACGCAAACCTAAGGCACCTATTTAAATGTAACCTTTTGAGATGCTTAGATGGTGGCACCAAGCCCTTTTGAATGGACAGGTATCACAATGTTTGCTGTAGATCACAGATCAATTATAGGGATAATCAGTTTTCTATAACTTGGTGATCAAAGAGGACGGTAAACAATGGCAGCAAACAGCATTGGTTGTCTACCAACACAATACAATGGTGGAAACTTGCACATGGAATGAATTTTTTGGTATTTCTGTCTTATTTTATTTTCTGCATTATAATCTAATTCTTCAAAATACTGAGCTCTGCCAAAGCGTCTGCTGTAACTCCAGGTGGAAGGTGCATCAAATACTGTAGCCAGCTGATATATTCAGCAGCTTATATTAGCACTTAAACACACAAAGAAGATTTATACAGCACTCCTTTGTAATTGATAGTTCCAAGAAAGTAGAAAAGTATGAAGATGAAAGCGCGCTCTGCTCTCCTTCCAAGTATGCAAAGAGAAAAGATGAGCTTTGGAGAAACACATGGATACCACCTGCAAAACAATCCTATGATCACAACCATGATAGGCCTGGTTTGCATTCTCCTCCTCATGCCTTTGAAGTAAATAGAAGCTTTGTAAATTGAGGGTGTGAATAGGGATAAAAGTTAATTCAGATAAAGCCTGATTCTCCTCTTCCCATACAGGGCATGCATAAATTCTTAGCCAGTGACTATTTCTTTGAATTACTACATTAGATTCCACTGACATAAAATATCTGGTATATATGCATTATTTAGCATGTATTTGTTTTAAATATGGTTAAGTAGAAGTGTGCCTATATGCTAAAATCCATTTACAAAAATACATTATACTCCTTTGCTTTTTTCTTTCCACTTTTCCTCCCCAATAACATGACATTTTCATCCTCAGAAATGTCCAGGTTGGCCCATTTGTTGTTGTTCAGATAAAACCTGAATACATCTGACTTTTGCTAACCCACAAAATGACCTATCAAACTTCATTCCCATTGCTATCCAGTGTGTATGTCTATATTCAAACACTGCTACCATTCTCTCTGATGGACAGAAAATGCTCATTCTTACTTCAGAACAATTAATACCTGGTCTTCTCCCGACTTAATAGGCCCTCCCCTCATCACTGGGTAAATCATACAAATCTTGAGAAGCCCAGTTGATGTGTGGTAAGCACAGATATATTAAAAATCAGGTGCCAAGGAAGATCGTTCCAGTTCCGTCACTACTTGGGTACTGTTTGTTACTTTGAGCAAATTGTTTTGCTCCCGACAATCTTAGTTTTGGCACACAGCTCTATCTAGGAGACAGTGTAGCATCATGGTTAACAGTATAAACTCTGGAGCCAGATCTACAACTTGGTTGCTGTGTGACACGGGACAATCCACCTAACTACTCTGTGCCTTGATTTTCTCACCAAAAGGAGGAGATAATAGTTTCTACTAAATAAGGATGCTATGAAGACTGGCTGAATTAAGATATTTATAAAGTGTTTAGAAGGGGAATTAGCACATAGTGAGCATTACACAAGTATTAGCTATTATCCAACAAATACAGAGACACTGGGTGAATAATCTCTAGGTTCCTGTCATTTCTAATATTTCTCGTTCTATTGTAGGTCAGGCTTCATTTTCTTCATTTTCTTCAATTTCTTCATGAGGTCTTTCACAAGTACTCCAATCTGTGTTGATCTTACTTAAAAAAAATCTATAGAATTTAGTGTCTGTAAGGACCGTTCATTTAATTTGTAGTCAGGTAGTATTTTTTAAATTGTTAATACAATAATAGTATTAATATTAATAACTATGAGTGATCTATTTTATCCTCCTTACACATCTGTAGTATCCTCACTCTTCAAAGTCCCTTTGAAAGATGAGGAAGTACTAAGAGATTAATTGACATACCAAGGTTACCCGGCTATCAATAGGAAGTAGTAGATGGAGCATTGAGCCTAACTAGTAGGACTCCAAAGGCTGCACTCTTAGGTGCTATTTTAACTTCCAACTCACTGTACCTTAAGTAGTCCCAGCATATGCTTCCCCTTCTTCCATACTTCACAGTATGCTTTTACAAGGCAGGAATCATGTTTTTTTAAATATTTTTATGCATAAGAATTGTATCCCATATAAATAGATACTTAAGTACCTATCTATCTTTATCCTGGCATGATAACTATGCAAGTAATTCACACAATGTCTAAAATGGAATGAGTCTCAAAACGATTGCTTAAAAATGGTTTGTTCTGGCTAGGCACAGTGGCTCACAACTGTAATCCCAGCACTTTGCAAAGCCGAGGTAGGTGGATCATTTGAGGTCAGGAGTTTGAGACCAGCCTGGCCAACATGGTGAAACCTCATCCCTACTAAAAATACGAAAAGTAGCCAGAGTGGTGGCACATGCCTGTAGTCCCAGCTACTCAGGAGGCTGAGGCAGGAGAATGACTGGAATCTGGGAGGCAGAGGTTGCAGTGAGCCAAGATAATACCACTGACCTCCAGCCTGGGCAACAGAGTGAGACTCCATCTCAAAAAAACGAAAAAAAAAAAAAGATTTATTCCCTGGAACCTTTTTTTTTTTTTTTTTTTTAATTGGGAGCCATACATAGATTATTTATCTTTCTTAAGTTAAATACTTAGAGTACTGTGCATAGACAACCTGACACATAAAGATCCGAGTCTTCCACAGATCTGTAATGTATTTGCTGCTACATCTACAGTACTTCTTCTTTTTGAGTTGTTAGTGGAGGACAATGGAAAGGAAGATGGTGTTCACCTCTTAGAGAACAATCTATAATGAATAATTACATCTAACTAGGGAAGATATGCTACCAGTATGTGGCAGCAGTAATGACATCACAAACCAACTCTTTCATGGCTAAATTAATCAAATGCAATCATCTTACATTCTTTTAACTATATTATCAACATCACTATTCTGAATCTTCATTACTGTTATCTGCCCTCAAAACAGTACATAAATTAAGTAGATATTGATACTGCCTGAATTCTACAGAGCTACAGAGTTATTCAATACTCATCTATGTGCCGAATTCTTCATACATATTCCTCAATCATTACATTCACCCATTTATTTTCCCCTTTAACTTACACAGCTTAAAGAAGTTAATTAATTAGTTCAAAATCACAAAAATGGCAAATTATAAAACTAATATTTAAACCTAGACATGCTGTACTCCAAAGCTCACATGTTGCCGTGTGAGCTTATAACTACTTCAAGATTTTACCTCAGTGCCAAATTCTCTGAGGCCAGTAATTCTTTTTGGAGAGAGAAAAACTAGAATCTATTTTTCTTATACTTAGCATGCAGAATCCGATTGATGAAAATCAAATTCTAATTTGTTTTTTTGTTGTTATTGATTTTCCTTGGGAGCTGAAAATATAATAATCTGTTATCATATGCCAGGAGTGGTGGCTCATGCCTACAATCCCAACACTTTGTGAGGAACGATCAGTTGGGTCCACAAGTTCAAGACTGCTGGGCAACACAGCAATACCTCCTATCTACAAACAATAATAGTAGTTTAAAAATAGCTGGGCATGGTAGGGCACACCGGTAGTCCCAGCTACTCAAGAGGCTGAGTTGGAAGGATCGTTTGAGTGCGGGTGGTTGAGGCTGCAGTGAGCCATGATTGCCCCACTGCACTCCAGTCTGGAAAACAGAGCAAGACCTCATCTCAAAAAAAAAAAAAAAAAAATCTGTTATTATATAAGAATGATTGCACTAATATTTGTGAAATACTTTGGGTCAAACAAATCTTGTCCTATAGAAGCCCAGCCATAGCCTTATAATTGATTCATTGGAAAAGCAGCTATTTTATAAGGTGATCTTTGGTCACTCACAATTTAAGCAGCCCATTAATTTTAAATGGGCTTCAAGAGGACCATTTTAAAGCTGAATACCACTTCATTGCAAATAGTGTTACAGCAAAGGTCCTGTGGATTCATCTTTATTATTTAAATAGCAATGATCATAAAATTAGCACCCTTCTAATGTAGTTCTCATCTTGATTATTGCTATTTAACTAGTGAAATTTTTTCTTCAGGCTGAGTGAACACTATAATTATTATTGCTTTGCATTGTAAAGGTTGCATCTTAATTGAAAAATCAACACTTTTTTTTCCCTTTCAATGAATACATCAACTTTGAAATCAACAAAATATTGAGGATAGAAGCAATTTTGCTAGACCCACAAATTAGGGTGTCCTTGACTGACCAGAATTCATAACCCATAATCTTACACATAAGATGCTAACTGATCCTATAACAGGGTCTGTATTACAAGTATCAGAATGTTTCCAGCACAACACTTTTTCTTTATGAATTCCTACGGTCAAAGTAGATTTGAACAAACAACATTTCTGAGTTTCTTCTGACAGTATCATTACAGATATGCACTGAACTACTTAGTGTGATCAACAGCAAAAGGTCAAGTTGTTACAACTATTTACAGTATGTGTGGATATAGTAGATAAAGCCCACATGTTGGTAGGTGTAGACATTATTTATGAGTATGAAGAAAAACACAAAAAGGTAAGTTGATCAGAAATTAATGCACTTGTGATATATTATGAATGGTATGTTCTGTGTATTTCATATATCTATATATTTTTGTATATACAGAATAAAAGCTTATATATTATGTTCTATGTGCCAAATATATTACTTAGATATTTCACATAAACATATACAATGTTACACACACACACATATATACATATACACACATATATATATTTATATATATATATATATATTCTCATTTAGTACTGATTTAGTCACCCTAGGGAAGATAATATTTATCCCATTTTTATGCAAGAGGAAACTGAGGTACAATGATCTTAAATTGCTTGTACAAGGTCACACACATAGTAAATAGTAGAGATTTGAACTCAAGAGGCCTAGGTCCAATGTCCTACTCTTATACAGTACATTGTACTCAGTCCCATAAATAAATCTCATTATGTTTATATCATACGGCTTTAGTGTCTTCAACATCAACACTATCAGTAGCATGAAATAATATAAAAAAGACGTATCAGACAAAATGCAAAATGTGATATTCAATTAATTTCGGCACATTAGCAAATGTTCCTGGTCTAATTATGTGTTGCCAAACAGAGTCCAAACCAAAATTTAAATATTCTCTTTTGAGAACATCATTATTTTGTTAAGCAAACATTCAGGATTCCTGAAGCTGAAGACCTATGTATACATAGACCTTGACTACATTCCTGCAATCCAAAGCACAAGGATAAAGATTTTCATAGAGAAATAGGGAACTTCAGGAATTGTCTACTCCACCCTTGCTTTCCACATATGTATTAGTTTGTGCATTATGTTATAAATTAGAATAATTCCATGAAGAATAAAAATCATTTTTGATAAATTTTCTATTTTTCTTTTATTGTATTACACAAGCATACAAATTTATGTATGTATGTATTACACAAGCATACAAATTTATCCATGTATGTATATATGGATGTGGCAAAAACACTTATTTTATGTCTTTAATTCACTTGTATAGTCATGGCAAATCAATGAATAACAACTTTGTACATTTTACTGGAATGCATACAAGGGAAAATGTTACAAGGTGAGTTTTGGTTCTGCCATTCAACACCTATGAATGTAGTTCCTTATATAGGAACCACACTAAACCCGTATGAGCTTTGCCTACTCTGTCTACATCCCAAGGTCATTGTGAGAATCAAATGAGATGTAGGATGTGAAAATGGCCTATGAAATCTAAAATGCTAAACAAATATAAATGATTAGTATTATTGCTAGTATTGTATTCATCTTTCAGTTCACAGCACCTAGCACAATGCCTGGCACTATGAATATTTATGAACACAATTTATTTTTCATTATGAAAAAAAGCTATGGTAGGAATGTAACCAACAGGACAAGCTGCATGTTACCAAAATAAAGACGCCAAATCTAAAGAGTCTAAAACTGCTATTCCCTTAATTATTATAAATAATATGAAAATAAGAGCATATTTTTCCAATTTTGTAATTACAAAATTCATGTGTGTTTTACTATATTCACAACTATTGAAATTTTACATTAAGGTTTTTGAAAGTATTTTAATACCAATCTTGGCAAAAAAAAAAAAAATGTAATGCACGCACACACCTATACATATATATAGAGAGAGAGAAGTTTACTAATGACTTCTCATTTTCTTAGAATTTAACAAAACTTCTAAGAAAAGAATGTTATAGTTTACATACAATTCAGATGTTTGTATATATTAGCCTGCATATATGTACATCGCACACACATAAATTCGTATGTCCATTTCTACATAAGACCAATACTTAAGAGGACAGGTCTATATATTCCATGAGCACATTACCCGAACTTTCAGAAATTGCTGTGTAAAAGCCAAAAGCCTAAATTTCCACTTTGCTCAATGGGACAGCTTTATCACAAAATGGGATAACTGATGTTTATTGATTAGCTGATAACTTTCTAATGCATCAGCCTTTAATCTGCAATAAAACTGTGAATGAAAATAGAGCTTTCACAAAGGAAAACAGGGATGATTTTCCCAAAAGAATACAAGAACATGGAGATTTCAGATGGCAAAAATATCCAGAGAAACACAGCAGTGACATCCAGCTATTTGGCTTCCCCTGCAGACCCGTGAGTTGAGACAACTACATCACCTGATATTCTGGCCCCAGTGCCAAGGACTACGGAATCAAATCAAATCAACATAATAAGGCTGTTGTGTTCATAAGGATGGAGAAAAACAACCGCAAACAGCAGTAGAAGTTCACTTCACAGCATGACCACCATTTCAAAGGAAAAGCTGACACTATTGAGAGGTTTGCTTCAACACTACCCATACATCTTGATAAGGATGAGCCATTTTTAACCATGTTGGGTGGCCTTGATAGTATTTGGCAGAACTTTTGTTGGTAACTCTGTAGCTGGAAATAATTCTAAGAAAAGCATCTTATGGTTTAGGACTAAATGTCAGTGTTGAAAAGTTCTGGGGGATAAATGGAGAAAGGGGTGCATATATTTCTAATCAAAATTTATCCAGAATTTTGTATTGGTTTATAGATCATGATCATACTTAATGTGAAAAATCTATATAATACTAAGCTAAGAATTATGCATAGATACATTAACATTGATAAAGGAGACAAAACCTGGCATAAAGATACTGAATTGAATTTATTCTTACATCCAACAAATACACATTTGTGCTAGTGATGTAGCAGAATTTAAAAATACCCTTTTGAATAACAAAATGGGTGAGAAAAGTATTTCTTATTCCAGTGTCACAAATAGTGAATCTGATAAAGAAAAGAAAATCACTAATTAGTGAAAGTATCCAGGTTCATATTTTTCCTTATTTACTATTTTCCCAACACACAGCTAAGGGCGTACAATCTTTCTTTTAAAATCATAAAGAGCCTGATAACCTTTTTGGATTTCAGTTTCTCATCTTTAAATGAAAGGTGTTGATATCATTAATCTTTATCATCTCAAGCTGCAGTTTTGAAACTTCTATGAATATTTACTACTATAATCGGAATTCCATGATCACTAGTAATACTCCTCCTACTACTACTAATACCTCTGCTGCTGCTGCTACTACTACTACTGCCTCCGTTCCCAAACGGCTATTCTTCTCCATGAGAAAAGTACGCCATGTCTGAAACATTCTGGGGCCAAAACCTGTGCATAAACAACACACAAATATACAGTGTTATCATAAACATCTCTCGAATTCTGATAAATAAGAGAAAATCTTTGAGGCAGAGAAGCGCACACACTGCAGCCTAGACAAGGACTGGAATAGTTCCTAAACACCATGTCCTCCCATCTATTTTTCTCACAGCTATTCGTTCAGATGAATTCACAGAACATCTTTCTTGAGATGAACCTCTATTGGAAGGTCCTCTTGGTCTCTCTTCCTCTATCATATGTTGATGAGAATAATTTTCAAAAACTATTAGCAAAACACATTCTTTGTTAGCCATGCAGATTTTTTTTTTCCAGAATAGAAACAGTTTTGAAGCTTGTACATGTAGTCTGAGTACTGGCTATCAGGGAGGGAAGATCTGCACACACTAAGCAACCATGAGCTGGGATTCTCAGCTGTGTAATTTCAGTTATCACATGCCTTAGTTATTTGGTTATTTTATGCCCTGGGTTTCTCTTCATGTAAAATAGGAACAATAACAAGTTATTTCAGAGTATTTGTCCTAATTGAGAAATGTGTGGTGAGATAGGAGTATCTAATAATATTTATTACAGTGCCCTAATCTGATAACTGAGATTTAGCTCTAATGTTACATAAATGCAAACAGTTTTCCATTAGCCCTCAAAGAAATATAAAACAGAGAGAAATAAAAGCAGCTATTGGCATTCGTTTTCAAACAATTCAAACCACCTATGCATGAATATGTTTTTTAAAAAATAAGATTCTAAATACCCAAGAAACTATTCATTCAATTCAGTATTCAATGTGAATAACACACACAAATAGGGCATGAACCGTCCTCTATAAGCCAATGAAAATAGGATTAAAATTAGGATGTATGGATTAAAATTAATATGTATTGGCACACAGAAGTTGTTAATTCTAAGATAATCAAGGGAAAAATAACATCTGATCTGAATCTTAAAGAACAAATATGATCTCAATGAATAGGACAATACTCTGCATATAGTAATAATTAACATTAGAGTACATCATTTTTAAAAAGTCCAAATATATTCTTCTTAGTCCCCTATAACATGAATTTTAGTATAGGTCAAAAGGTATTAACACAGACTCTGATAGCCATCATCCACTGGGAAATCCAGTGGCCTCACCTTTGGACAGAGTACATTTTGTTAAAATAATCATAAAATTGGCCGGATGTGGTGGCTCACGCCTGTAATCCCAGCACTTTGGGAGGCAGAGGCGGGCGGATCACAAGGTCAGGAGATCGAGACCACAGTGAAACCCCGTCTCTACTAAAAAAACAAAAAAAAAATTAGCCGGGTGCGGTG
>NW_012102676.1:3323477-3326981 GCF_000951045.1 Mandrillus leucophaeus | reverse complement strand
AAACCTAAGCACATTTTCTTCAATATGTAATAGATCAGAGTCTAAATACGCAGTGATTATGCATACATTTCACATCACTCATATAATTTCACATCATTCAATATGCAATAAATACAACTTCATTTATCAATTATATGCAGGCTAAATGATAGCAGATATTTTTCTGACTTTTTTCACTACTGTATCACCAGTGACTAGTACAAAACCTGGCATATAATAGGGACTCAAAACACATTTGTTGAATGAATAAACATCAAGAGTCTTATAAACCTACTTAACACCTGTATAGACTACAACTGTGGAGCATATGTACCCAATAAATAAATTAATTAAACTAAAATCTCATAGGTAAAATAAGAATTGTTAAACTGTTAAGATTTATTATTCATATTTAAAATCATAAAAATAACGGTAATGGATATGGATCTCATTTGCAAGAATATAATCATTCCAATTTTGAAAACAGAAATGTGAATACAAGATTCTGCTACAATAAGAGATAATTAAAGGTTCCATCACAATTCAAACCTCTTCAACAGGACCTAAAAACTAGTCAAAACAGGATTGTATACACAATAACTAGGAGTAACTATGAAACAAATCTCTGAATAGTTTAATAATGTCACACCTACAGCAAAACAAACCAAAAAAACTTTCTTTGCTAAACTTTAGATTTACAAAAGATTCAAAAGATTATGTAGAAAACCATTGCACAGAGGTACTTTTCTGATCTTAAAGCTTAATCAGACATTATATAAACAGTATTTTTAATCTAGCCTTTCCTGATATATTGCCAATAATGAAGTTCTTGAGTTAACACTACCCTTAGCTACTATCAAATGCAAACAGTGCTTTAGATTTTAAAAAACAATAATATCTAACCAAAACTTTTACCTAGTAAGACACGGCACCAACTCTCGTTAGGAAAAAATTCAATGACAGACAGAAGCAAATATGCACTGTGCATCTTAAATAGATGTTTATTATGATAAAAAGAAAAAGTGGAAAAATGATACCAATAAAAACCCATAACAAACACTAAACATACAATTACAATGTGAAGGTCCACATGTAGTAGTTTAGCTCAGGTTACTTCTTTTTTGTATCTTATTTCATGAAACTTACGTATTCTATGAGGTGGTAGACCCCAAATATATTTATTTTCATGACTGCTTTTATTTTAGTTCCAAATACTAATAATTGTTGTGTTTACTTTTTTACATATCAGAATATATAGATGTATGCATATTTATTAAAAATATGGGGACAAAAAGTACAATATTTGGTTCTGCAAATAATTTTCCACTGACATCCTTTACCTAGATTTTTTGAATAAATATTGTTTGACTTATATTTCTATCAAGTCCATTCATTGTATATCAAAATAATTATTTAATATGAGGTCAAGTTCAACCAAAGAAGGTATAGATCATTTTCTTCAAAATAACTTGTGACTAATTACAGGGAGGGTAAGTTAAAAATATTTGCTGACATACTTCCTTTGAGCACATTTCAAAAGTCAATTTCTATAATATCTTGTTATATTAAGGACAAAATTAAAGAAGGAAAATAGGAAAGAAAAAGCTGAAGACTTGGGTTAATATATATATTTTTAGCTTTCAGCTTTGGAAGAGCAAGCACCAGTTTTATAGGGTTTTGAATTTTATTTTTTGGTTTTCGTCTGGGCAGAAGTCTGCCCTATCTACCTTAACAAGAGTAAACCAAAAATAGTGAAAAGTATCTACTAGAGCATACTTTATTAAAATCAAGACTAATGTAATTTTCTCACTGTAAGCATACACAATATAAGTATTGGCTGCACCTGTCCAATACTTACATTCCGTATACTCACAGTGAGAAAACTGTAAGTATACCAATAAAGGAAAGTACATCTACTTCCCATAAAGGAAAGTGGTCCTTCATAGTAAATTCTACATACATTATTCCCTCATGAATTATGTTTTTTTCTAAAACCCTCTTTTCAATTTAAGCATGCATGCACCATATTTAAATAGTATCCTTTCTCTTTTCCTTCTGGCACAAAATCATAATGTGACTCTGGGCCTGAAAGATTTGTTTCCCTGTCAACTTATAGATAAGTAAATAAAGGTTAAGAGACATACCCGAGGTATATGATTTAGATTTTATTTCTTTTGTTGGACTTGATGGATTCCTGGGAGGGTATCTAAAACAAAAATTCTTGCAAAAGAGCCTACTTGCAAGATGGAGAGTACTTTTCATTGGATTTTCATTTTGATTTAAAAAATATATTCCTTGCGAAACAATCAAGCACCAAACTAAAATTTTCGCTTTACTGGAAAGGGGGCTGCTGGACTTTTAATTGTGACAGACATAGAACGCATCTGCACCAATGGAAGAGCAGAACATCTAAAGACAAGAATTCCTACCAAACACACCTAGAACAGGGTGGGTCATCTATGCCTTGGTTCTCTCTAATCAGCATTGGGAAGTTCCTTCTAAACTAGAATTGATTCTAGTATAACAGAAATCTACAATCAGCAATGACTGTCTCACAGCAAAAGTAGAGAATAATCTTTGGAAGTGGAAAATATATATAATTCTAGCAAAGATAACAAAAAATAAGAATATATTAAAAACATTTTTATATAGCCTTCATTTTTTGATTCCCTAGTATATTTTAAAAATAAGATGACAATATGTTACTTAAATAATATTTTCCAGAAACTGATTGCCTCTATTACATAACAAATTGTATATGGGTATGAATGGCAAGATCCAGCTTACAATTTAATTGCAAAACAGTGATACTGCTGTCTTTATTTTACAATTAAGTACATGACAAAATATCTAACCTTGCACTTCATGAAAAGCTTGCATCAGAATCACCTAACAGCTCCTTAGAGATTCGGAAGCCTAGTTCTAGGCCTCTAATGTCAAGCTCTCACAGGACAGGAAACATGAAGCTGCATTTGCACTAGCTTCCCAAATGATTTTTATTCACACCCAGGTCTGAATAAGATTACCAAACTAAAGTAGAATAAAACAGCCGATTACTAGCATTAAAGTAATTAAAACCTATCCAAAATGTTTTTCTATCTCCATAGAACAACAGGTAAAATCTAAAACTGATAAAACAAGAAGTTGCAGTGCAAGCTATTTAGTATGTAGAACAACTAAAAGGCAGTTGCTTCTAGAGAGGACTGTGAGTTGTGGAGTTGCAGGAATGGGGAATAATTTTATTTGCACTTTTTCCTACTCTATAAATATACTGCTTTGACAAAATATTTAAACTGGGCCGGGTGCGGTGGCTCACGCCTGTAATCCCAGCACTTTAGGAGGCCAAGGCAGGTGGATCACGAGGTCAGGAGATTGAGACCATCCAGGCCAACACGGTAAAACCCCATCTCTACTAAAAATACATAAAATTAGCCGGGCATGGTGGTGGGCGCCTGTAGTCTCAGCTAGTCGGGAGGCTGAGGCAGGAGAATGGCGTGAACCCGGGAGGCGGAGCTTACAGTGAGC
>NW_012102676.1:3318794-3322197 GCF_000951045.1 Mandrillus leucophaeus | reverse complement strand
AAAAAAAAAAAAAAAAAAAAAAAGTGTCACCCATGTAACAATAATAGTGGTTTTAAACAGTTAAGTCCCCACACATGGGTTTGTCAGCATGATTTTTGTGTGGTCCACTAGTATTGTATTACAGATATCTGATAAAGTATAGAAGTTTGCAAAAGATTTACTTTTGTAAATAGTGAAGAGTCAGGGTTATTATTATTTCTGTAATAATATTTTTTCCAATTGACTTGCCTTCCAGTGTGTTTTACTGAGTGTAAAACAAAACAGTAGAGTTACAAGGATCTATCCTGTTAGGAATTTTGCATAACCCTAGGAGTTATGCATACTCCTGGAAATGCTCTGGAAGAAGATAAAATGTAAATGTGAACATCATTATCATGTGAATCGCTATAGAGAAAAGACTGAAATGAACTAATGTAACCAAATGGAAACAAACTAGCTATAAAAATAACACATAATTTTGTTACGAAGAACAAAATGAAAGGTGGTAGATTTTTAAAGATTAATGATATAACTGCCGGGCGTGGTGGCTCACGCCTGTAATCCCAACACTTTTGGAGGCTAAAGCGGGCGGATCACTTGAGGTCAGGAGTTTGAGACCAGCCTGGACAATATAGTGAAACTCCGTCTCTACTAAAAATACAAAAATTAGCCAGGCATGGTAGCGCATGCCTGTAATCCCAGCTACCTGGGAGGCTACGGCAGGGGACACTTAAACCCGGGAGGCTGGGGTTGCAGTAAGCCGAGATCGTGCCACTGCACTCCAGCCTGAGTGATACAATGAGACTCTGTCTCAAAAAGGAAAAAAAAAAGATATAGCTAAATTTAAAATACATGATTTTATATGATTTAAGGCTGGGCACAATGGCTCGTGCCTGCAATCCTAGCACTTCAGGAGGCCAACGTGGGCAGATCACTTAACCCAGGAGTTCAAGACCAGCCTGGGCAACAGGGCAAAACCACATCTCTACATAAAATACAAAAATTGGCCAGGCATGGTGGTGCGTGCCTGTAGTTCCAGCTACTTGGCGGGGGGATGAAGTAGGGTAGAATGCTTGAACTAAGGAGACAGAGTTTTCAGTGAGCCAAAATCATGGCACTGCACTCTAGCCAGGGCAACCAAGCGAGACCCTGTCTCAGAATAAAATAAGATTGAAAACACTGATGTAATTAAACTTCAAGTATACAATTTAGGAAAATTCTGTTTAAATACAAATGTATATCCACTTCAGAAACATAAGTTTCACCTGTGTTTGAAATACTCCTTAATTTGTCCTTTTTGAGAAGACACACTTCTATTTCTTCTGGACTAAAGCACATCCTAACGTAATTCTATTTTTTCCAACAGAGTTCTGAGTTATGAAAAGATTTATTGCTAAGGAATAAACAATTTGTTAAAAGCATGTTATTGTTTCTCTTAGCCTTCATCGATTTCCTGCATGCACTTGTAGGAAGTTGTTTTCACTTGGTTTTTATTTTTATTTTCTGATAGATATAGGGTCTCACTATGTTGCCCAGGCTGGTCTCCAACTCCCGAGCTCAAGCAATTCTCCACTTCAGCCTTCCAAAGTGCTGGGATTATAGGCATGAGCCACCATGCCCAGGCTCTGTTTTCACTTATTTTTAATGCCTATACTTGCTTCAAAGTTAGCATCCTTCAAAGGTTAGTAATTTATAATACACCATCACTGGATTCCACATTTCCAATGAAAATATTTTGTAAACAGCAACAAATAATGCTCAGGGAAATTTTTAGAAAGTTCTCAAATGTTATGGTTTAATCTCATTTTCACAATTTTTGGATGCTCTGATCCTTATTATTCTACATGCATTTAAACATGTTACAGTCAAATGCATGTTCTATAATCCAGTATTGAGCAAAATTTTGTTCTTCATTCTCTTAACCTTCATTCACCAAAGGACTAAAGCAGTAAAAGCTAAGGCAGAAGCATCTTATTTCATTGAGGTATGCAAGGAAATCTGATTATTCACATTTTCAAAACTATCCGCATAGAATTTACAGACAGGCCACACAGAGGGGATGGAGTTTCTTTCTCTTTCTAGAGATAGGATCCCTCTGCCCCCACTAAGCATACCCAGACGGACGAGAATCAAGCATCTGTTTAAAGGCATTTTGGAGACCATCTAACCTCTCAATTCCAATATTTGATAAACCTCTGCATCCAGAAATCCTCTTTAGTATCTAATACAAATGCCTTATTCTTCTTTTTAAATCATTTCCCTCTCATCCTTTCTTCAGTGAAGACTAAAATTAGTTGGTCACTGTGATCTGAACAACAGTCCTTCATGTCTGTGAAAACTTGAAATAACGTATACCTCCACTTTTTTTTTTAATTAGGCTATTTCAGACTTATTTTTGCCTCTGTTTATAGGTATTTTTTAGTTATTATGTGTCTTATTTACATGTCCCAAAGCCATATTGGTTAAACTGTAAATATTCTCTAATTGAAGTAAAATAAACCTTCACGATTCTGAACACCTTTGGTTAAACTTTCCTGGTTTCGGCAAGTTTTCCCAGAATGAGACTATATGTGCAGTTTTAAGGCATATCATATGTTTCTACCTTAAGAAAGGAATTAAGACTCTTAAGATGCTTAGGAGGAAATAAGCACTAAGAAGGTGATCAAGAACACAATAATAATTTTACTTATTATTCTTCTGTAACATGCAAGTCATGCTGAACGTGACATGCTTCGTGTACCCTCAAGAAGTTCACAATCTCATCAAAGACACAAATGTATCTAAAATACTATAATATAATAAAAACAACATACAGGATGCGGTGGAGTCCAGCTAACTCTGTGGGGCTAGGGTGGCAAGAAAAGGCTGAGAAAGACTTCAATGAGGTGAAATCTAAGCAGAGTCTGAAATAGGAGGTTCACCAGATTGCCAAGCAAAAAGGAAAACTTTTAAAGCAAAATGAACATATGCAAGGGCAAAGAGACTTAAAACAGCTCAATCTGCCCAGAGAACTGAAAAATTAGAAGCACTAAAGTACAGAGGAAAGGAAAAGACACGGTACTGGAGTAGCAAGAGTTTAAACCAAAAGGATAGTCAAGGCCTGGGTTATAGAACAATTTTCTGTACAGCTAAAGAAATAGGACTTTGTCCTGCAGACAGTTTAAGAAGAAAACTAACAAGGCCAAATAGCTATGTGTTAATGCTACTGCACAGGGCGGCTTGCAAAGAGGGAAAATCAAAAGGCAAGAAAACCAACCAAAAGGCTGACTCAGAAGTTCAGTGAAGGCAGAATGTAGGTGTGTGAACTAAAGCAATGAAATAGGGATGAAGGAGAGGCCATGAAAGTAAGATATTTTTGAAAGCTAGGATCAACAACTTGGTTAGCAATTTGAGGTTTATGGTAAAGAACCGAGTTCTCTGAGGA
>NW_012102676.1:3316234-3317449 GCF_000951045.1 Mandrillus leucophaeus | reverse complement strand
CCGGGAGGCGGAGCTTGCAGTGAGCCGAGATTGCAGCCACTGCACTCCAGCCTGGGCAACAGAGCGGGATTCTGTCTCAAAAAAAAAAAAAAAAAAAAAAAACACAAAGCAGCAACTACAAAAAGCATACCCCAAAGAAACTCAGAACCATCAAAAGGTAGCTATCGTATAGCTCTCAGGAATACTAACTTGGGTGGGAAGGTATGCAACTAGTCATCCTTGAAATGGATAGTTTGAGTTTACTTGGTAACATGTTTAAATAACATGCCTCAAAAAAAGTTTTAAATTTTTTTGAAACTGAAAACCAAAAAACTCATGTTCTTAAATCTAAAAACTGCCATTTCCCTTTCAGTGTGTGCTCTCATTTTGGTAAAAGCAGTCAGAAAGACGAAAGAAGACAAAGTTTTCCTGACCAATCATATCAAAAAAACTTAATAGGGCAAGAAAGTTTTCAAAATTAGTAAAAAAAAAAAAAAAAACAAATGTATAAAGTACTCACTGTATGTGTTGAAAGAAACAAGATGTAGGAAGGTAGCTTAGTAAAAAGACAGGAAATTATGAAAACAAACCATAAATGGAATTTTTCTGATCCTGGACAAGTACACGTTAACATAAATTATTCAGTCAGGGTCTACATAGACCTGACTGACTTCAGTTTTCTAAGAAGCAGATTTGTAATAGTAATCTAAGTATTTCTTTTTTCTACTTCATTGCAAAAAAAAGAAAAAAAAAAGTCAAATGCTATTATTTTATTTATTTATTTATTTTTTGAGACAGAATCTTACTCTGTCACCCAGACTGGAGTGCAATAGCATGATCTCGGCTCACTGTCACCTCTACCTCCCAGGTTAAAACAATTCTCCTGCCTCAGCCTCCCTGAGTAGCTGGGATTACAGGCATGTAACACCACGCCCAGCTAATTATGCAGTTTTAGTAGAGACGGGGTTTCGCTATGTTAGCCAGGCTGGTCTGGAACTGCTAACATCAGGTGATCCGCCCTCCTCGGCCTCCCAAAGTGCTGGGACTACAGGCAGGAGCCACTGTGTCCAACCCAATGCTATTCTTAAAACCAGAAATTCCTAAAGAAACAAAGTGTAGTTTTGATTTTCATTTACTTAAAGAAAGTGTCAGCCGGGTGCGGTGGCTCAAGCCTGTAATCCCAGCACTTTGGGAGGCCGAGACGGGCGGATCACGAGGTCAGGAGATTGAGACCAT
>NW_012102676.1:3304293-3307299 GCF_000951045.1 Mandrillus leucophaeus | reverse complement strand
AAAAAAAAAAAAAAAAAAAAAAAAAAAAAAAACGAAGAAAATCATGCCCGCGTGACCTTAAGAAGAGTTCAAAGAGATTAAATATTCAACAATAAGAAAAGCTGAAAAGAGGTCAAATAAGAAAAGTAGTAAAAAATTACCTCTAGGTGGTTCATTTTACCCTGACAATTGCTATAGTAATGGAATTGTTACCAATTACTTTAGATGTAAAATATCAACAAGTTTAATTCTTTCACTCAGACAACGTGGTTAGCTTTTAGAAAGAAGAATTCAACTGCTCACAGGCAGGGAAATGTTGGAATATGACCATTCTCTTCCCAGACTTTAATCAAGAAGGGGAGGACTTGTGTGAGCCATCCTCTGCTGGGAGTGTTTCTAAGGGTGTCTAATTAAGTTCTATATATTTGCTGAGTAAGTTTCTTGAAAGCCTATGTCAAATACCTGCATTTAGACATCAAATAGCATTATACAGTCTTCTTCTTGGATCAAAAATAAAGCTAATAGAACAGCGGTTATCAGGGACTGAGGGCAGAGAAATGGGAGTTATTGTTTTACAGGTACAGAACTTCAGCTTGGGATATAAAAAAGTTCTGAAGTTGAATAGTGGTGAAGGTTGTACAACAATGTGAATGTACTTAATGCCACTGACCTACAAACTTAAAAATAGTTAAAATGGTAAATTTTATTGTACGTAGATTTTACCACAGTGATTTCTTTATAACCAAGCTGAGCTAAAACATGTAACATGTTAAAGAATCTGGACAAAACCTTGCACAACCCTCTACGCCTGAGAAATTTAATATACCAAACATAAATGCTGAAAATATTGCCCACAAACATCTGTTACTTGAAGTAATGCAGGTATTTGTATTAGATTTATGATATAAAGGTGTGAACATATGGGTTTCATAAGCTGTAAGACATCAAGCATCTCTTGTTACTACCGATATTGCCTCCTCTCATACTATCAATGATCTGAAAAAATAAAACAAATTTAGATGTCACCAACAGAATAAAAATGCATTAGGCCAGTTTCATAAATAAGATGGCATTTATACCCTTTTCCTTACTATTTGCTCCTTTGGTCAGTAGCGGCAGTTAGCTGGTAGAATGGCAAATTATAAACATCAGCAGTAAACCCCGAGGCAACCACGTTTGTACAGGCAAAATGCTCACTCTGCAATTAAGGGACAGTGAGTATTCCATGAATAACTCCTCATGCATTCTCTGACAGACCTGGGAGCAAGGCTCAGGGAAAGGAGCATGGAAGGAGGAACCCTGAGAGAAGCCAATGGCTGTTTCTATTTGTGCTACTGCAACCAGGAAGCAGAAAATTTCAGGTTAAAAATTAAATAAAAGCAGATGACAATTCATGAATTTAAAATACTACAATAAGCCAATGAATGTTTGCTCCAGAATCTTTTATAAATTATACAATAACTAATCTCAAGTAGTTTTTAACTCTATCTCCCATCAACATCCAGGCATTTCTCTATAAGCATATTGGCAAACTGGAAGTAAACATGTGCATGTTCATGGATCACACCCTATTTCCTCCCAAAGATATTTACCGATACGAAGAACAAGACCATCTTTCAATCAACTCAGTTTTCCTTGCCTACTATTTGGAGTTCTCTTCCAATATACAGAATTCAGGGATTCTGCTCAAAATAGAGTTTCTGCTGATGTCACAACCTGACAAATCAAATCACCTTATGGCTGTAAGTTAAAAAGGCGCTTGTACAATGTAAGACAAGACACTGGACGTGAAAACCAACCAAAGAGAAAGAAGGAAAGAAGGAAACCAGAAAGACAGAAAAATACAAGAGATGAGTCATACTATACTTACAACTTTCAGCCTGATAGTCTGGTACAAACTGCTCATCATTGTCAGGTACCTGAGCTGAAGAAGAAAAAGAAAATTAAAAAAAAAAAAATTAAGAGAAAAACTGCCAAAAGCATAAGGAATGTCAAGTAAAATCTGTCAAGTAAGATCTTCTTAGGCTGAGATCAAATCTATGATTATTTGCCAATGAGCTCCTATTTAAAATCGTATTGACAACACTACTTAGGAGGGGAAATGAAAGGGGATCATTGATGTCAACTAGGAACCATATATATGTCAGAAATAGGACTATAGCAGGTGTATTCCCTCTGAATTTCACCTGCCAGATGGAAATAAAAGAGATGCAAAATAAAGAAAGCTACAGAATTTCCATTTCCTACAGTTTTTTTTTTTTCCAAGAATGGAGCAAAAGCTATTTCACACTGCCAGTGTGTAAGCAGCCCATTTAAATTAACCACACAATTATTTTAAGTGATGTGCAGTTATCACACACATCCCTCTGCTTTTTTAGAAACGTCTGCTGGTATATTCTCTGTCCTGCAAAATACACCATATTTTAAAATGCTTGCCCTGAATTTTGCCAGAGTATGCTACAAAGATTTTTAAAGGGAAGAATGATTTGGTTCATATATAATAAAGTATTATATTTCAAAGACTATATTCATATTAATAAAATAATAAACAATAACACAAATGTCATCTTTTCATTCAAAATATTTTCCTGGCAACTACTAGGCATTAACAAAAAGAATATCACTATTTCGTCAGTCCTAATGTCAAAAGACTTTCCTATTTTTAGTAAAGGAAAAATACTGAATAGCAAGGACTTCATACATTTGGCAGCAATCAAAACACAAGTGCATTTTTCACTTCAAAAACGTTTTCATCACAGTTAATTTAGACATCGAAGTAACCTATTCCAAACTGAATATTAATAATAAGCTTTCACAAACACACAAAAATACACACACACCCCCAAAAAATAGAAGTTAGGTTACTTTTAATTTGATAAAAATATAATGAATTATCATCCTAATTAACTTTAGCTGCGATTTGATTAGCTAGTATTACTTTATTAGTGTTACGTAATACTGAAACTTTTTTATCCAGCCAAGTCATATTTAAATAGATGTTAATTAACTTGTCAAAATGAGCCTATT
>NW_012102676.1:3302207-3303232 GCF_000951045.1 Mandrillus leucophaeus | reverse complement strand
AAATAGCTGGTGAGCAACAAAAGTATATTTGTAACTGAATATAATGATAAAACCAACCAAAAGGCTGACTCAGAAGTTCAGTGAAGGCAGAATGTAGGTGTGTGAACTAAAGCAATGAAATAGGGATGAAGGAGAGGCCATGAAAGTAAGATATTTTTGAAAGCTAGGATCAACAACTTGGTTAGCAATTTGAGGTTTATGGTAAAGAACCGAGTTCTCTGAGGATAAATATCAGGATTTCAGTTTGGATGGTGATGCCACTAACTTAGAAAGGCAACAGAAGTAACAGAGCAACGTTGGTCAGGAAAAATTGTGACTTCACTGTTGGACTTGCCGAGTGTAAACTGTCTGTGGAGCATTGCGTTAAAGATTGGAGTTGGTGTGTAAATGGTGTTTTGTGCAATGCACAGCCGAGGGCTGAGGGAGTGAGTCCAGAGGTGTTGCCTTTTTCTCATCTGCACAGGGACACTAGCGGGGGACCAGGTGAGGATGTCCAATAGACAGCTTCAGAGGGAAGAGCCAGGCTGGAGACAACAATGTGGAAGACATTGTTGTTCAAAGCTGTGCAGCCCAATATAGTAGCCAGTAGCCAGACATGTCTAAATTTAAAATAATCAAAATTAAATAAAGTTAAAAATTCATTTCCTCAGTCCCACTAACCACATTTTGTGTGCTCAACGGCCAATGTGGTTAGTGGACACTGTATCAGGTGGCACAGGTGTAGTCATGTCCATCACAGAAAGTTCTATGGGACAGTGATGGCATGGTGCATGTAAAATAAGAGGAAAGGGGCTCACGCCTGAGATACCAAAACTTTGGGAGGCCAAGGCAGGTGGATCACGAGGTCAGGAGATTCAGACCATCCTGGCCAACACGGTGAAAGCCCGTCTCTACTAAAAATACAAAAAATTAGCTGGGCGTGGTGGTGGGTACCTGTAGTCCCAGCTACTCCGGAGACTGAGGCAGGAGAATGGCGTGAACCTGGGAGGTGGAGCTTGCAGCGAGCCGAGATCGCACCACTGCAC
>NW_012102676.1:3295339-3298237 GCF_000951045.1 Mandrillus leucophaeus | reverse complement strand
TAAGAACTTTTTCAAGTTTTAACTGATGCCTATTTGATCAGCCTATATTGCAAGGAGAATGTTTTTCTCTTCATATTGCTCTAATATCTGATAATGTGGGTAACAACTTTAAAGTGAGTGAACTGCAAATCTTAATTCTATGACATGCTAGCTGTGCAACTTTGGTTAAGTTACTGAACCTCGTCAAATTGAATTTTACTCATCAGTTTAATAGTGACCAAATACAGGTTTTTTGGCAAGGATTAAATGAAACAGTCTAAACACAATGCCAGCTACTCAAGAAATGTTCCTTATTTTCTTCTTTCCAGTCCTCTACCCACCTACCCTTGTCTTTCAAGTCATCCACAAAAAAGTACTTGTCATTAGATTGCTCGGTTTAATATCTTTACTTCTAACGAAGTCTACTGGAGAGGCAAAGAAACAGCTAAAATCTGTACATTAGCATTCTCTCCGCTATTAACACAACATATTTTTTTTGACATTGCAGAAAAAAATGTTCTAAAAGATTCATAAATTACAAGTCGAAGGGTGCGCTTTCAAGTAAGTCTTCATACCAAAAAAATTACAAGCGTTTTAAATATATATTTAATAAATAACAGCAAGTACACAGAATCAAATCCTGCACATTTTTCCCATTATATCCTTGTTTTGGTTCTCAATCAGAATTAACAGCTAAACAGATATAACTATTGAGATGCAAATTTATCAACCACAACAATTACTGGGCTTTTAAAAAGCCAACATTTACAAGAATCTGATAAAAATATAATATCCCTTTACAGGAAAAGTTAAAAATAGCTGGTGAGCAACAAAAGTATATTTGTAACTGAATATAATGATATGAATGCCCTAAAGGTCTTTTGTTTGTTTTTTTCTAGTATGGTAAGCAAATTTGCAACTTCGTAATATATGTCACTGCAAGAGTAGCACAGAGTCATTGATGGGAGTGTGATGTGTGCTGGAATATGTGTGAGGAAAAAAGGGCCAAATTTTAGGAGTAGAATAATCTAGAAGTTATACCTCGCAAATATACAGAAAATAGCTGCACACCAACAATCTGTAAAGAGTAAGAATAAGAATTCCTATTTCTGTTCTAACTCCTTAACATACTGAATAAATACTTCACACTTATTCCTGAACATATTACAGAATTTTAACAAAAAACATATGACTCACATTTTCACAGAAGCTAATCTTAAGAAACTGAATAGACCAAATGAAGCAGCATGCTACTTAAATAGACAAAGGCTTAAGTATACCTCTAATTTCAAGTTAGAGTAAACGGAAAGCAGTTAACTAAAAACACAAGTTGGATCTAGGCAAGGAAAATATGACAAAGTATTGCCACACTTGTATCATACATTTCCTTTTTTCTTCAATTCAGGGGAATACTGTGAAGGAGCAAACTACAGCTGCCTGAAAATTTGCAGCAAGCCATACCAACGCCAAAGTTGAAAATTAACAATAGAGGTCAACCTAAAAAAGCAATGTTTTTTCCACTACTATCTATTATAAACTGTGCTTGATATAATCACCTTTGGGGAATTAAAATGTTTCCCCACACTATGTAATTAAAGACGAAGGGGAAGAGGAGGAAAGGAGAAGGGGAGAAAGTATATACCAAAAGACCAATAAAATGCTTTCAAGGAGATTAAGCATGTGGATTTTATTGGTAATAGCTGGAGCAGCTCTATCAGTTCATTGCACATTAATAGACAAGTTGCCATCAAGTCTCAGGATCTCGGCTTTAAAAGGGTAGTATCTGCACTCTCAGCTATTTGCTTCATCTAGATTATTATCCAAAGTTGTTTTACTGTTTTCTCTGTTTTTGCTACATATCAATACATATTATCAGAAAGGAACTCATCAAAATATTAATCATGACCTATATGTCACAAACTCACCAATTCTCCTTTTTAATTTTAATATCCTTTCTTAACTAATATTGCCTTGGGGATGGGTAATTTTAAATATAGCTTGCCTTTATGTTATACTTCTTTTTAACTTTCAAATGAAATAATAATCATTACTTAAGAAAAAGTAAGCAATGAAAAATTTTCCAAGGTTGGCTGCAGGAAAGCGAAAACCCTCCTATTCTTACAAACTATGTGCCTGTTGGGTTTTCTTTTAAAGCTAAGGAAAAAGTGGAAGAATTACAAATAAAACAAACATCAAGTATAAAAGGGGTTAATATTTAATTAAAACCAGTTCTATCCACTGTAACAATGACCTGGAGCCAAACAAGGCGGAAGATGTATGAGTCATTCTTTCTGCCGTGAATGAGACAGCTGATCTCCTCAGCAATTCCTCAAGACAAGCAGGCAGAACTGGAGTTCTGCCTCCATTCACAAAAACACAGTCCAGCATATGAGCCATGTGGTCCAACCACAATCTTTTCATGTCACACCCATCCAGGGAGCTAAAGCAAGTAAACTTGGACTTGCAATATAAACACACCAATTTTATTGCTCTGTCTCAGAGCACAGATCTATTAAAGGAACACATTTAAATAAATGACAAGTTTACAAAGTTACATACATACATACATATATATACACACAAATACATACATACACATGTTCCATCCTGCTTTACAGAGTAACTTGTTACAGAAACTTGCATGTATAAAACTAAGGGAGAAAAAAGGAAAAGACGGAAATGCAAAGAAGGTTTCAAGAAAGGGAAGAGAAAAACCATTGCAGAAATGCCTTATTTTTCTTGCCTATTATCCAAGTATTTTTATCATAAGAATACTGTAAATTGTTTGCTGAACTTTGTAGTGTTTCTCTTTGAATTAAAGAGTTAGAAACAAATTTCTTGTGATAAATTTAAATTTTATTTCAAATCAGAAGTAAAACAAGAAAAACCCACCTTCCTACAGTGGTATTCTGTTTAATC
>NW_012102676.1:3238936-3293864 GCF_000951045.1 Mandrillus leucophaeus | reverse complement strand
GTTTTTTTCTAGTATGGTAAGCAAATTTGCAACTTCGTAATATATGTCACTGCAAGAGTAGCACAGAGTCATTGATGGGAGTGTGATGTGTGCTGGAATATGTGTGAGGAAAAAAGGGCCAAATTTTAGGAGTAGAATAATCTAGAAGTTATACCTCGCAAATATACAGAAAATAGCTGCACACCAACAATCTGTAAAGAGTAAGAATAAGAATTCCTATTTCTGTTCTAACTCCTTAACATACTGAATAAATACTTCACACTTATTCCTGAACATATTACAGAATTTTAACAAAAAACATATGACTCACATTTTCACAGAAGCTAATCTTAAGAAACTGAATAGACCAAATGAAGCAGCATGCTACTTAAATAGACAAAGGCTTAAGTATACCTCTAATTTCAAGTTAGAGTAAACGGAAAGCAGTTAACTAAAAACACAAGTTGGATCTAGGCAAGGAAAATATGACAAAGTATTGCCACACTTGTATCATACATTTCCTTTTTTCTTCAATTCAGGGGAATACTGTGAAGGAGCAAACTACAGCTGCCTGAAAATTTGCAGCAAGCCATACCAACGCCAAAGTTGAAAATTAACAATAGAGGTCAACCTAAAAAAGCAATGTTTTTTCCACTACTATCTATTATAAACTGTGCTTGATATAATCACCTTTGGGGAATTAAAATGTTTCCCCACACTATGTAATTAAAGACGAAGGGGAAGAGGAGGAAAGGAGAAGGGGAGAAAGTATATACCAAAAGACCAATAAAATGCTTTCAAGGAGATTAAGCATGTGGATTTTATTGGTAATAGCTGGAGCAGCTCTATCAGTTCATTGCACATTAATAGACAAGTTGCCATCAAGTCTCAGGATCTCGGCTTTAAAAGGGTAGTATCTGCACTCTCAGCTATTTGCTTCATCTAGATTATTATCCAAAGTTGTTTTACTGTTTTCTCTGTTTTTGCTACATATCAATACATATTATCAGAAAGGAACTCATCAAAATATTAATCATGACCTATATGTCACAAACTCACCAATTCTCCTTTTTAATTTTAATATCCTTTCTTAACTAATATTGCCTTGGGGATGGGTAATTTTAAATATAGCTTGCCTTTATGTTATACTTCTTTTTAACTTTCAAATGAAATAATAATCATTACTTAAGAAAAAGTAAGCAATGAAAAATTTTCCAAGGTTGGCTGCAGGAAAGCGAAAACCCTCCTATTCTTACAAACTATGTGCCTGTTGGGTTTTCTTTTAAAGCTAAGGAAAAAGTGGAAGAATTACAAATAAAACAAACATCAAGTATAAAAGGGGTTAATATTTAATTAAAACCAGTTCTATCCACTGTAACAATGACCTGGAGCCAAACAAGGCGGAAGATGTATGAGTCATTCTTTCTGCCGTGAATGAGACAGCTGATCTCCTCAGCAATTCCTCAAGACAAGCAGGCAGAACTGGAGTTCTGCCTCCATTCACAAAAACACAGTCCAGCATATGAGCCATGTGGTCCAACCACAATCTTTTCATGTCACACCCATCCAGGGAGCTAAAGCAAGTAAACTTGGACTTGCAATATAAACACACCAATTTTATTGCTCTGTCTCAGAGCACAGATCTATTAAAGGAACACATTTAAATAAATGACAAGTTTACAAAGTTACATACATACATACATATATATACACACAAATACATACATACACATGTTCCATCCTGCTTTACAGAGTAACTTGTTACAGAAACTTGCATGTATAAAACTAAGGGAGAAAAAAGGAAAAGACGGAAATGCAAAGAAGGTTTCAAGAAAGGGAAGAGAAAAACCATTGCAGAAATGCCTTATTTTTCTTGCCTATTATCCAAGTATTTTTATCATAAGAATACTGTAAATTGTTTGCTGAACTTTGTAGTGTTTCTCTTTGAATTAAAGAGTTAGAAACAAATTTCTTGTGATAAATTTAAATTTTATTTCAAATCAGAAGTAAAACAAGAAAAATCCACCTTCCTACAGTGGTATTCTGTTTAATCCTAAAGTGAAGCTACAGGCCATGGAACAAAATAATCATGAGTCCACTAAGTTTGGTTTTATACCACATCCACTTTTAACAATAAAATGATTGTACAAATGTAAAAACATTAATTATGCAGAAATATAAACATATTTAAACATACAAAAAAAGGAGGCAACTTTCCAATGACAAAAACACCTTTACTACTTGATTAAGGCATTATTTTCATATTTCTATATTCTTACTGTAACAGTAAAGTTTTAGTTGTGGTGAGTGTCAAATCAGCTTAAATTCCTAACTAAACCTGACCTGTAGTAACTTGAAAACTTAAGGGAAGCTCAGAGTCAACTAGCTGTTGTTTCTAGCCAAATATTTTCTCTAATGCTACAGAGGTCTGACTCTATTATTATTTTTTTTATTATAACATTATACACAAGTTAAAGGGAATAAAGTTATACTACAAAATGTAACAAACTGCAGATTTCCTATAACTGAAATAGAAAAGCTTAGTCATATTTTATTTATTAGGATCCTCTGGAAAAACTACACTATACTATACCAAATCCTATTTTTCTATTAAAAAAAAAATTCTATTTTGTAAATAAAACATGTATGAAAAAACATTTATGCAATTCCAATGAATGTTTAGAAATAAAATGTACTTACTCTATTTGCTATCTAAGTCAAACTCAAATGAGAAGTTTTTCTCTCACATTTTAGATTATTTTCTGGTATAACAAAGAGAAGGGTGATAGTCCATCCTCTCCCTGCCCACACACACATGAAATGATTGTTGTTCAATTATAAGAAACTATATGGACTTCTCTAATTCAATGCTTAATTCTAAAGTCATGTTTTATGTAAACCACGTGAAATAATGTAGTTTTTAAAGCCTTTAATCCTTATTGCACCAAGTGGGGCAAAATAATTCATGAGAACAAAACCAATTTTATGTTCCATTAAAAAAAAGTAGGATTTTTGAAAAATAAAAATGAGTGTATTATGACTGCTGTATATTGTGGATGACATTACACATAGTGAGTAACAATAGCACATATTAAGAAACATCACATAATGATTTTGAATATAAATTTAGCATCAGCCATTAAAGCGAATTGAGGGGAAAGTAATGACATCTCTGCTTTTAAGTCAACATGACTGTTGTTTGAAGGTCACATAAAACCAAAAGAAAAAAACTCTTCTTTGTATGATGTAATAACCTTTGCTGTAGAAAGGTTGTTCTTGGAGATAAAACTCCTACTCAGAGTTGGCGGCAGCACTAAACTTGACTCAATACAAAACCACTGAAAAACATTTTACCCTGAAGACAGAGAATACTGTTGATGAACGTGAACCTGAAAGAACATCTAGACTGGAAACAAAATAACAGTCAAGAGAGCAGCTATACATTTATATCAGATATATACTGAAAATTATTATTTCCCTTTAAGTTGTGTTAGTAGGTGAGCTTTAAGAAGCAAGTTTGTAAGAATGCAATCCTTTCTTAATTTTTTACATTTTTCTATTTTTGTTCTGGATACACAAGAGATTCCATTTTAACTATGACTTTCAGGCTGTTATGAATAAGACATCACCATGATGTTGATAGGATTGATATTTAAACTCATTATTTCATGGGATCAAATAATTGCAACTGCCTTTCTGTCAGTAGCAGCCTAATTCAGAAGACAAAGAATCAATAAAGAATTGCACATAGTGAAATTATAACATAAAATGACTATGGCAACATTTTAAAATTGGCATAGTCCCTGACTTTTTTTTTTTTTTTTTTTAACTACTGTGGTCACTGAAAATATTAACTTTTCAATTTTCTTCAGAATAAGATAATTATTTTAAACTGTGTTTAGATGTTAAAAAATCTCTAAATTGCAGTGTTAGTTCTTGGGAAATATTAATGTAAAGTTGTATTCTCCACCAACATATTTAAATCTCTGTATGGGAATTAACTTTCTTAGTAGAATGCAAGTATATTTTTACAGAGGACTTTACAGAATTGAAAATACTGGTTCCATCCCCACCCTTAAACAGTCCTGCCTTATCTATTCCAATTTCCCCTTAGAAATTAAAAAAAAAAAATTATAATCCATAATAATTTACCCATGACTAATCCATATGTTGCATTTGGGGTAAAATTTATGAACAGTCTTACAGAAAAAACAAACTAAACATGCTAAGATATCATTTAACAAATATTTGAGGACTTTTATAATTTTTCAAAAACACAATTATCATATGACATATGACAACTAACTTGACTCTCATGTCTAATAAGGTTTTTAGACCTGTTTAACTTCCCAGTGGAATTCTAACTCATGGGAGAAACTTGGTAAATTGCCAATGATCTTTTTTAAAGGGGTCAAGATGTCTTAAAATTCCATGGTCACTTTCTTGGCTATGGAACATTATGAAAAGAAATATGTAAACGGTTCATAGTCTGCCAATTTGGCAATGTTTTAATTTCTAGATGTCCAGAAAGACATAAATGGGCACATCTCACTACAAATAACTAGGGTAATTTGAGGATCTCTTCTTAGCTAAATACTGTTCAAGACGTGGGATAAGTCAAGTTAAAATATCAGCGTAAAATAATATATTTAATTTCTCAAAACAAAAAAAAAGTGGAGTCTAGAAACAAGAAGTTAAAAAGATCTCTTTTCTCACTATTAGATTTTAAACACCACATTAACAACTTTTTGCTTACATCATGATTAGATAAATTAATGTAAACTATTTTGAAAATGTTTAAATTATTCTAAAATGAAATGTTATCCATAGTTTGTAAATAGTAGTCCTCCTGGGAATTCATATAAAACACTCATGATTAATTCCTGAACTTAATTGAAATAACAATTCTTTTCTAAGTAAAGGTCCATGTTCTTCCAAATACATTGATCATTTTCTAGGTTTATTTTTTGTAATGCTAAGTCTTCAGGTTTGATTTACAGGTATGTTAATAATCCCGGAGAAAGACTATTCCCTGCAGAGTTTTAAAAGATAAATTTGGATAAATTATTCAAATCACTTATCTGAGCTACAAGACACAAAACAAGTCAAAAGTTAAAAAAAAGAAATGTACTGAAACTGATTATAAAATGGTAAGAGTCTGTCACAGATTCCACATTTTAAAATTCCAGGAACAGAGTTGCTATGCACATTCAAAATCTGCCAGCTAGTGCACTGACTTGGAATCAATGAGATTTAAACATCTAAGAACCAACAAACCTTCCAGAACAATTAAAATAGATATTTTAAGTTATTCTGGAGAAGCAAATAAATTCTCTCATAAAGGTAATGTTCTCACAACCTTTGACTTTGCAAAACTAATAGGCATAAGTTAATACAAGAATCTCCATGCAGATTTTCCATGAAAAAGTTATATCTGAATATGACTTATGTTGCAATAAAAAGTAATCTATTGCAGTAAGTTTCATTTACAGAAACTAGCAAAATGATCCTTAAATATAGCCAAAACTTTCAGTAAGTCTTACCTTCATTAACATGTAAATACAATCATCCTTTCAAAGGACTATTAGGAAAGCTATTTAACTTTAAAGACTGATAAAGATTGAAAAAGCTCTTTGGAGAACTAGACTATCAGCAAAACAAAGAAACTTATTTTACATGCTAACAGCAACTTGATCAACTGCATTCAAGACCACCGATAAAACACATCAGTCTGCCTCAAAGCAGCTACAGCAACACCTGGGTTCCATTTAAAGAGACCCACTCTCTCCTTTTTAACCATCTTAAAATCTGTTCCAAAACTTGCATGTTTCCCATATAATGTGAACACACAAATAACACTGCTATATACTCAATGCTTACATATCTATAATTTTTCTCTTTGTATTTCCCACAAAACACATCATAAAATTAACATTTCACATTTTTATGCCAAATCCAAAAGAAAAATTTCAAATTATGAATGCCAACAAAAGTCCCTCAATATTAAGCATTTTCGAAGTTGTATAAAGCTTTTGAAGCAATATCTCATTTTCCTATAAAGTTGCATACAATAAAATATATAACAGATAGAACCACAAAATTTTATCATAAAATAATCCAAAATAAAAGTAATGCCTTTAAATGTACCCTTGCTCTATTAAATAAATCCTAATAAAACTGACAAAATAGCAAAGGTCAATTTTAACAAACATCACATGAATAGTAACACATGGAAAACAGTTTAAAAATCCTCATATCTCCCATTTATTTTAAACCCATAGATTTCCTAAGTATTAGATACACACCTAACGTTCTGTGTTGTGAACAAGGTGGAAAGAAGACACTTGCACTTAAATCTTGAAGCATCCCGTCCTGATGAACCCAGAGAAACTAATTTCTGCCATCAGAAAAGTCCTCCACCAGAACACCAAATAATGATATGCGCTGCTCTAAAGGAAACAGCAAGCCAGCCGGGTTCTGGCTCTAGGAGGTCTCTGGAGGTACAATAATATAAACCTGATCAATTGCAATTAAAATCTGAACAGAGGCTTAGAACTTGAAGTCTTGGTGCATTAGTTCTTGCCAAAAGCAGATGTGATTGTGAGCTGGAAGCAATTTCTCCTGGTAATTTGTGATGACACTGGGTAGTACAGCCCCAGAGTCCCCAAAGACAAACTCATCAGAGGCTCTAATGTATGCATGACACATGAGGTGGCTCTTTTAGAGCTCAATTAATTGGGCTGAATATTAAGACAGCAAGTTCAGGACTTCTTTTTTTTCTTCTTCTAGAGTTGCTTTTCCCCCCTTTTAAAGCAATTTTTGCCTTACCTTCTGCAAGCCATGTTTCCTGTAATTGACTTAGATCTTGAAAGAGTTCTAAAAAACAAGTCAAAGACATAAACATAAGATTTGCAAATCTTTAGTCTTCATTAAATGGAAATGTTTGTCATGAAATTGGTATTAAAAATTTAATTTCAAGAGATGCAGTCAACATAAAGATAAAAAAGGAGACATAACTTAAATATCTCAATAATACTGCCTACTTTTCATGCCTATTAAGCAACTCTTTAAGAAATTATTTTAGTCAACTAAAGAATAAAGTCAATCATCTTTTCTTTTTCCTTTTTAACAAACAGCTTAATAAGCTCAGGGATACCAGAATTCACGAAAAGACTGAGGTGAATGTGTGTCTATTCACTGAAATATTTCTTAAATATATTTAACTCTTGCTAAAATAGTAGTAGGGGGAAGATTAGAAAAAATGAAAAGCATTTTATTCATATCTTCTAAATCTTACATAAAAAATATAACGGCACATGGTACAACTGTCAAAGTACTATGTTTTCAACTTTAATACCTCAAAACTAAAAGAAACCACTTCAAATAAAAGTTTTTGGAGGAAAATGTCTACATTAATAGGTTTGTAAAAGTCAGAAAGACAATTCTTTGGCACCACGTTATCATCAAGTTCAAAACTATATGGTCATGTTAGGGAATGAGGGAGGTATTGAAATACTATGAAGATTTGAGGAAGTTTCAGAATCCAGTATATCTAATTAAAATTGCCAACTAAACTTCAATAATTAAATCTAAGTATATTAAGTTTATTATGAATGTCCTCATATAGCTAAAATAATTTGTAATATATTGACTTCCTACCAGCAGTTCATCAAAAGAATCTGCAAACTAATTTCCCAAATAGTATAATAATTATTAAGTAGGCCTTAAGTATGATTCAGTGAACACTTTATGGTCAATAAACAAGGTATTATGACCTCACAATTTAGTCATCAAAATCACCCTTGAAAATTCTGTTAACAGTAGATGGTTTTAGTGTAAAGGGGGTGGGAAACCAAACAATCACTAATATTGTTTAACTTGTAATAAAGGAGAAAGAAAAAAGTAAGCAGTGTACATAGCTGCTGAATTTGTCCCACTGTATTGGATATTTTTAAACTGTTATCTTAGTGAATGGGGTGAGTTATATGCCATTTGGACAAAAGTATTTAAACACAAAACAATGATTAAAAGAAGGTTGTCAATGTTAAGATTTTATTTCCTTCTTTCATTAGTTTGTGATAGGATCATAAAATAGTCTCCCATGCAAACTGCCACATTATATAAATTGTTCCAAGTTGAAGTCTCAGTTAAATTCAGTAGTTTCAAAGTTTATTATTTTTAAGATAAGACTGAAGTGCTCCTTTTCTTTTAGCAGGGTGGAGAGTGTAGGTAAAAAAATGGGGATTCAGCCCAAAATCAAACCTCACCTTCTGAATCATGAGCCAGATCTCTGTTAATGAATTTTCTTTTCCTGACATTTGTTGGTTTCTCGTTACAATTTCTCCCACGCTGACTCTACAAAGGGAAAGATAAAATCCTTTAAAAGAATGTAAACCTCAGATCACACACACACACACGCGCGCACACACACACACACACAGAGACATGCATACATAAGTCTAATGGATCTTCTCTCTGAATAGAAAAATAAAAGTCCATAGTATCAATTCTAATATTCATTTTCTCACTTATTTGACAGTGAAAGCTTATGTTAAGCAGTCAGGGAGAGTTGCTTCCCAGTGCCGATCCTAGCACATTACTATTTATCAGTCATATATTCATGGTATCTCAGCATCAAAACAACCTTAAGCATTTACACTTAAAGTTGTTTTTAGGCTGGTTCAATGCTAGATTAAAACAGTGGATTTTATTCTCTTTTGGACAGCCCCTTCTCCCAAAGCCCCCCCCCCAACAAAAAAAGCAAAAAGGGTAGAGAAATGAAAAAAAGAGAGAGAGAGAAAATGAGAAAAAAAAAAGAAGAGAAAGAAAGAAAAACACCCCATATAAACAAAAAGTGTCAGCATTTGTCTCAACTTCATTCTTTTCAATGTGGCAGACAAACCCAGCCAAAAACTTTGAGTGCAGCAGCTGCTGCTGCCCTCCATCTCCTCTTCCACTCATCTTGGGAGCTTTAATCAGAAAAAGGGGTCTTAAAAACAAAACTATGCCTTATCCAAATCACTGAAAGGTAAGCTCATTTTGAAGACTGGGCTTCTAGAAGCAGAGTCGCCCTACAGTGGCAACAAAGCAGATAAGTATCTGCAATCCCAACCCCGTGCCCCCTCCCTTCTCATTTTCTCCCTCTCCCCACCCCCGTCGGAGTCAAGTTTATAAACAGCAACTTTCAAACTGATCACTCACATTGGTGACCATGTAAGGCACTTGCTGGTCATAAAATCCATCCATGCTGCTGCTCTTCGCAAATCTCAGCTCAGTATTTTATATTTTGAGCATTTAGCTGGAGATTTCCTCGGGATCTGGACTTCTATCAACCTAGAGGGGAACAAGATGGCTTTTAGGCTTTAAAAAAAAATCATGAATGAAGCTCTTGAATTTGCATAGCTAATTACCCTCAGACAGTCCCATTCACAAAAATAACCCTCCCTACACCGCCTCCTTCACCTGGATCCAAAGAGAGCCAAGAGAGTTCACAATTTACATATTTTCGGTAGTAGCAAAAATCCGAACAAGAGGCGATGTATTTATTTACACTCTCGATGTTTCCCTGCGCGGTCGGTGTACCCCGGGCAGCTCTGATTCGCAAACGTGTGCAAAACTAGCAATGGCGATCAACGAGACTTGCTTTGCACCTAACGGGACTAAAGAGACGGAGACACCTCTTTCATCAGGATAGTTTTTGCGACCCACAACCATGCAATTATCTGGAGAGACATAAAAAGTTGTTGGAAAGACCCACCTGAAGGCCACGCTAGGCGAAAGGCTGCAAAAACTTTCCTCCAAATTTAATAAAAACATTAATTATTGCCCAGCACTTCCCCCTTGGAAGCCGAAAGCGCCTCTGACAGAGCTCAATTCGGTGGTTTTTCCTCTACTTCTCCTCCAGGGGCCTCCAATCCAAACTGATGGATCGCTGCCTCCCATTGGCTCCGCGTCTCTTTCACAAGATCAGATTTCTGGCTGTCAATCAGGCGGCTTGCTGCCCCTTCCCGCGGGTCTCCCTCGCCCCTCTGCCCTAGGGGGTGCTCGGCCGGCAGGCGCTGAGTCCTCAGCCTGGAAGCACCACGGAGAGACTCGACTTCCTCTGTAACCCGCTGCTTATTGTTAAAGCGCCTGGGGATACTGAAACCATGTGTTTCGAGTCGCCAGTTCCCATTATTGGGGTGTTAGGTCCACTATTGGGCTGGTTCCCTTAAAGCACTGTTGTGCGGTTCTGGTATACACTTAGAGGCGCGATCCACAAAGTCCGTACCTCCTTATTCAGCCGCCCTGCCCACAGGATCTCCAACCCCTCTACTCTTGCCCGGACTAGGAGCCCACCTCGCTCTTTAGATCCTCATTCCCACTAAGCTTTTGGACCAATTTATTTTCCTGTTTTTCAAAACCCACCATCACCATTATGATTTATCAAAACATTTTTTTTTTTTTAACACTCATCCTCAACTAAAATTAGATCCTATCGTTCGTGGGACAGAAACTAAAGAATCTATAAGGAAGGCACCTAGGAGATGCAGAACTGCTGATTAGCAGAGGTTGTGATGGGAGGACAACAGAGCAAGCTAGGTGAAAAAGTGTAAGTCAAAATTGTCCCTACGTGTGCACCGGGAAAAGGTACTTTCAGTTCACTGTGGCTGTGGGGAGTAGGAGGGAGGGCTTGGGGTGGCTCGTTTATCCTAGAACCCGCACGTTTCCTGAGCTTTTGTTATGTATACACGGAGGCGGAGGGTGTCACTTATTGTACTTGACGCTTTCACTTCCTCTACAGCTCTTAAACAGCCAGAGCCCAGGGTTGGGGGCGAGCGGTGAGACGACTCGGGTTTCAAGGACAATAACTAGGACGTTAAGAATTGAGGGCTGCATCTCTGAAGCCACTTGCCCTGTCCCTCGTATGGGACTCAGAACAGTAAAGCGTCACTTTAAGGAGCCAGTGCCCAACAGGGGACGGGAGGCCGCGGTGATAGGACCAGGGACTCAATGCTGTTGAAATTTATTTGTGACCAGAACTAGTGACCAGAAGACGTTTCCGGCAGCTGTTCCGCCCATTAGGAAACGTGCTGCAGTTCTCAATTTCTATTTGAAAGTTTCCTTTCTTAAATGGAACGTTATGGAGACACATTAAAATGGAGTGTAAGAGTGCACAGCACTCAACCCCGGACCTATGCAGGAGAAATACCTATTTAAAAAACAGGCAAACAAACAAACAAAATCAACACTTGTTACTGGGAAAACAACCAATAACTATGGACAGCAAAGGCAGACCCCGCGCATTCCCTGAAACTACTAAATCAGAGTTCACAACGCGCGCACCTATAAGCATTTTGAGCGGGAACTGCATTTTAACCCCGGCCAAGGAGAGATTCCAGGAAGAGCCTGGGCCGGGAGGCTGGAACAGTGAAGCTCATGGGTATTAGCTGAGGGTGCAACCAAGCAGGAGGTCAATAACAAGGGTGCTCCACCATCCTTCACTCCAGGAAAAATCCAGCGCCTGTAATCTGAGCAACAGTTTCCAAAGACCTTCTCTGCAGCCGGAGCCTGACGGGTATCCAGGGTAACCGCGAGGGGGCGGAGCTTCGGGTTAGGTCCCTGCGAGGTTCTTCCTGCAGCCAATAACGAGCTGTAAATCCCCAGCCCATTGTTGTTTATTGCTGACCCCTCAGCGCTCCGCTAGGAGATTGGCCGCTTTAGGGAAGGGGGCGGAGTCCCGCCCACCCCAACAGCCACCTTTCGTCTCCATTCACAAAATTCCGGCCCTTCTTGGTCACGTGGTTGGGGGCGTGGAGGCTCCTTCACCTGGATCCAAAGAGAGCCAAGAGAGTTCACAATTTACATATTTTCGGTAGTAGCAAAAATCCGAACAAGAGGCGATGTATTTATTTACACTCTCGATGTTTCCCTGCGCGGTCGGTGTACCCCGGGCAGCTCTGATTCGCAAACGTGTGCAAAACTAGCAATGGCGATCAACGAGACTTGCTTTGCACCTAACGGGACTAAAGAGACGGAGACACCTCTTTCATCAGGATAGTTTTTGCGACCCACAACCATGCAATTATCTGGAGAGACATAAAAAGTTGTTGGAAAGACCCACCTGAAGGCCACGCTAGGCGAAAGGCTGCAAAAACTTCCCTCCAAATTTAATAAAAACATTAATTATTGCCCAGCACTTCCCCCTTGGAAGCCGAAAGCGCCTCTGACAGAGCTCAATTCGGTGGTTTTTCCTCTACTTCTCCTCCAGGGGCCTCCAATCCAAACTGATGGATCGCTGCCTCCCATTGGCTCCGCGTCTCTTTCACAAGATCAGATTTCTGGCTGTCAATCAGGCGGCTTGCTGCCCCTTCCCGCGGGTCTCCCTCGCCCCTCTGCCCTAGGGGGTGCTCGGCCGGCAGGCGCTGAGTCCTCAGCCTGGAAGCACCACGGAGAGACTCGACTTCCTCTGTAACCCGCTGCTTATTGTTAAAGCGCCTGGGGATACTGAAACCATGTGTTTCGAGTCGCCAGTTCCCATTATTGGGGTGTTAGGTCCACTATTGGGCTGGTTCCCTTAAAGCACTGTTGTGCGGTTCTGGTATACACTTAGAGGCGCGATCCACAAAGTCCGTACCTCCTTATTCAGCCGCCCTGCCCACAGGATCTCCAACCCCTCTACTCTTGCCCGGACTAGGAGCCCACCTCGCTCTTTAGATCCTCATTCCCACTAAGCTTTTGGACCAATTTATTTTCCTGTTTTTCAAAACCCACCATCACCATTATGATTTATCAAAACATTTTTTTTTTTTTAACACTCATCCTCAACTAAAATTAGATCCTATCGTTCGTGGGACAGAAACTAAAGAATCTATAAGGAAGGCACCTAGGAGATGCAGAACTGCTGATTAGCAGAGGTTGTGATGGGAGGACAACAGAGCAAGCTAGGTGAAAAAGTGTAAGTCAAAATTGTCCCTACGTGTGCACCGGGAAAAGGTACTTTCAGTTCACTGTGGCTGTGGGGAGTAGGAGGGAGGGCTTGGGGTGGCTCGTTTATCCTAGAACCCGCACGTTTCCTGAGCTTTTGTTATGTATACACGGAGGCGGAGGGTGTCACTTATTGTACTTGACGCTTTCACTTCCTCTACAGCTCTTAAACAGCCAGAGCCCAGGGTTGGGGGCGAGCGGTGAGACGACTCGGGTTTCAAGGACAATAACTAGGACGTTAAGAATTGAGGGCTGCATCTCTGAAGCCACTTGCCCTGTCCCTCGTATGGGACTCAGAACAGTAAAGCGTCACTTTAAGGAGCCAGTGCCCAACAGGGGACGGGAGGCCGCGGTGATAGGACCAGGGACTCAATGCTGTTGAAATTTATTTGTGACCAGAACTAGTGACCAGAAGACGTTTCCGGCAGCTGTTCCGCCCATTAGGAAACGTGCTGCAGTTCTCAATTTCTATTTGAAAGTTTCCTTTCTTAAATGGAACGTTATGGAGACACATTAAAATGGAGTGTAAGAGTGCACAGCACTCAACCCCGGACCTATGCAGGAGAAATACCTATTTAAAAAACAGGCAAACAAACAAACAAAATCAACACTTGTTACTGGGAAAACAACCAATAACTATGGACAGCAAAGGCAGACCCCGCGCATTCCCTGAAACTACTAAATCAGAGTTCACAACGCGCGCACCTATAAGCATTTTGAGCGGGAACTGCATTTTAACCCCGGCCAAGGAGAGATTCCAGGAAGAGCCTGGGCCGGGAGGCTGGAACAGTGAAGCTCATGGGTATTAGCTGAGGGTGCAACCAAGCAGGAGGTCAATAACAAGGGTGCTCCACCATCCTTCACTCCAGGAAAAATCCAGCGCCTGTAATCTGAGCAACAGTTTCCAAAGACCTTCTCTGCAGCCGGAGCCTGACGGGTATCCAGGGTAACCGCGAGGGGGCGGAGCTTCGGGTTAGGTCCCTGCGAGGTTCTTCCTGCAGCCAATAACGAGCCGTAAATCCCCAGCCCATTGTTGTTTATTGCTGACCCCTCAGCGCTCCGCTAGGAGATTGGCCGCTTTAGGGAAGGGGGCGGAGTCCCGCCCACCCCAACAGCCACCTTTCGTCTCCATTCACAAAATTCCGGCCCTTCTTGGTCACGTGGTTGGGGGCGTGGAGGGGTAGGGGGAAATGACACAACAAAGGCCCAAGTCGCCCAAATCACAAAACTTTTTTCAGCTCGCTGACTTCTCTTTGTCCCGTCCCCGAAACAGATACTAGATGAGGAAAAGGAGGTTGGGGTCTGGGAGTAATAACAAGAGAGAAAAAAATTAAGACCGAAATTAAAGGAAGGCTCACGTGGGGATCATTCCGGCGTGCACTGCTTAAGGCAGCTTTTGCACTAGAGGAAAGAAATAATTGAGAGTGGGGAGAAAGTCTTAAGGACTGGGAACTTTTGCTTGCTGCTTCAAGTCCTTGCTTTTAAAAGTGCAAACTGTTCGACTGTAGATGGATTTCAGTTTTTTCACTTAACATTCTGTAATTTTCATTTCTACCTTTTTTTTTAATCCCACAGTGTCTTGTTAGTTTATTAAAGCTTTTATTTATTATTATTACTACTATATATTTTTAGGAATATTGATGATTTTCGCTGGCGGATAGTTTTAGTTTCCATTTCCAAAGTCTTCTCACTCCTTCCCAGGCCCCCTTAAACTCTGTGCCCCTTCTCCCTCCCTTTAGTGGACTGGCACTCTCAGGCGCTGCGCTGTAAGCCTCAGATTTTACTATTGCGGTGGCTTCATATTTTCCCTTTTGAGTTCTTTAAACGAACTCATATCTTTTAACTCTGATCTTCATAGTAACTAAAAATGATGTTCTCATGTGAATAAGCAGCTAGTCTCACTACAGCTCGGTTTTGTTGAAACAGCCTAAAATTTTGAGATAAATGTGTCCCTCTTGCCTGTGAACGATTGAACCACGCTCTTTTCTTTCTCCCACTTTCTCTTCTGTCCTTTCTCTGCATTGATACTTAATGAAACACTATCTCTTCTGTCCTTTCTGTGCCTTGATACTCAGTGAGACACTAGCTTCTAGTTTGGCAGTTGTTTATCTTCTATGCTTGGCACTGGGAAAAACCAATAGACCCAGTTGCTGAAGACAGTGGAAGCGCTGAGAATATGTTTTTCAGAAAATGTAAGATCTTGGAAAATATCTGCAGAGGCAGCTGTTCCGTCTACAAGACAGGAACATAAAAAGCTGGACAAAGTTTCCACTACTTTTTGAGAATGTCTTTAAAAAATCAGTTTAGTAAATGCCAGTCCTTTTGAATGGAAAATTTCATTTTGGCAGGATTTCAGGCATAGAATGGCAGAGCAGAGGCCAAGAGGCTTTGACATTTATTTACTTGTATTTTGAAATCCCATTTGGATTTTGAAATAAGAGTTCTTGAGAGAAAGCTACCTCCCTCCAAAAAAAGTCCATTTTTGAGTTTGGAAAGTTTTTAGGTTGCATGTAAAATGATTTACATGTTTATAGTTCCCTTGCTGTTATTTAATAAAGTAAAATAATATTCATTAGTGACTTCTCTACAGTTAACTTACTATGGCATTATGCTGAAAATGCATGTTGTTAAAGAAAGTGAATTTCTAAAAGCAGTTACAGAAAGGAAACAAGCTAAAATGGCGCTGCTTTTTTTAAATGGTTGCTATGATTAAAATCAAATGAAGTTTGCTCAAAATTGAGTAGAGTATTAAGTAAAATGGTAACTTTTAAAATTTGTTTTATTAAAACAGTATGTAAGGCAAATTGTTAGAGATCTAGTTTGCACAGAGTTATATAAAATAGATAAGAAAAAGATATAAAATTAAACAGCAAAATTGGCCAAGAAAATGAACAAGTGAAAATAATTCCAAAGGAAAACATGGAGTCCTCACAGGAGGGTGAAAGATAATCAGTGGCTTTATGAACACTGTATGGGAGGAGTAACAGAAATTTGGGAGGAGGGTGGAGCCTGGGAAGAAGGTAAGGGTATCAAGGAAACTGATACTATGTAGATGTACCCTCTCTCACTCTCAATACTTCAAAACTGCCGTTTTCAGCTGGTGAGTGTCTGTAAACTCCCTCAAGAAGAGAAATTGCAAACAACTTATAAATGTGAAAAAAAAAAAAAACTTTTAACTGCCCCCCCAAATCAGTACATTATACTGTACACTTAAAAGATGTTTTTATTTTTATTATTTATGTATTTATTTAGGGTCTCGCTCTGTCGCCCAGGCTGAAGTGCAGTGGCACAGTCTCGGCTCACTGCAACCTCTACCTCCCGGGTTCAAGCGATTCTCCTCCCTCAGCCTCCCTAGTAGCTGGGACTACAGGTGCCTGGCACCGTGCCCAGCTAATTTTTGTATTTTTACTAGAGATGGAGTTTCACCATATTGGCCAGGCTGGTCTTGAACTACTGACCTTGTGATCCACCCACCTCAGCCTCCCAAAGCGCTGGGATTACAGGCGTGAGCCACCATGCCTGGACTTAAAGAATGTTTTTAACTCATCAAGTTGGAAGGAAGTTTCTATTATACTTAGAGTTGGATCCTAGGATAAGGGCACTCATGTATATTGCTGATTGGAATGTGACTTTTTGAAACCTTTTTAAAGTAAGTTTACAATGTCTACTACACTCTAAAATGAACATCTATTAGACCCTAACATTATATGCAATAATCCTCGTTTGGGAAATTTATCCTACAAAAATAAAAACAATGGTGCATAAAGACATTTATTGCAATATTAGGTACCAAGGAAAAAATCTGGCAGCAACTTCAATATCCACTTACAAGGAAATTGATTTGACAAAGTATGATACTCCCATACTTCGGAATTCAATTATCGTTATATACCTGTTGAAAAGTATGCTATATAGTTGGTTCTCAAATTTGAGATTATGTAAGACACTCCTTATTACAAAGTGACATCCCTGGGTGAGATTCACAGTGTTTCTGATTCCGTAGGCTTGAGCAAATCACATAAGTTGTGTTGCAGTTAGTCTGTCAACATTTCATTGAAAAACCCTGAGTTGAACTTCTACCTAACAAGTCCAAAGGGAAGCCAGCATTGTGTGCTAACCCAGACCTGTTTTGCTTCACCCACATAATGTTGACCCTCATGGGAAAATTATTGTCAACATTCAAAATTCAGATTATACATAAAAATTAAGACTTCCATTGCTTGAAAAATTAGAGAATAAGGTAACAGTGGCCCTAAGTTCCCACATAGCAACCATCAGCTGGAGCTGATGTACAGGAGTTGATGTTCCTTATAAAGAAGCATGGGCTCACATTTTTGCCACGGTCCACACTCTTCCCCAAACGCTGTTTGTCTTGTTGATGTTACCTACCTTACCTCTGAAATGATTTGCATGCAACTATGATTTACATGTGACATAGCACGTTGAATAATAATAAAAGCAAGAGACAGAATATACTGTATCATATATTCTGTTTTTGTTAAAAAGAAAAAATAGTGTACATAAAGGTATGTGTATATACACTTACACATATATGTGTATTCACAATCTTTTTTTTTTGTTATTGCCCCCAAGGAGCTTTTTTAGACATTTTTATTCCTTATCACCTCCTTCTCATTATATTTTAACACCACAGTTTTACTGTGTGTCCGTTTGTGTCCTATAGTCCTTTAGAGTGTCACAAACCATTATAATACCTAAGATACATCCCTCCAAGAACCAGTTTTCAACACTTGGGGGCAATATCACCCCCACTAAGAATGTATGGTATATATCTATAGTATCTTATTTTTTAAGATACTATATTACCTATAAATACTAAAATTTTTATAATCAAATGAATGGCAGGGAAGGATGCACGCTTATCTTTTACACTGTTACATTTTTCTAATAGGTTGGATTGCAAGTGGGAATCAAAAGATAATATTTTTTCTAATACTTGAAATGGTTTGTTACAACATGCATGTTTCATAGACTTATTTTTTCTTAATCCACTATATGAAGGAAGAAATTAGTAGTTTATTAGAGTTAACTAATTTGAGATAAATTATTAGAGTTCAAATTAAAGTTTGCAAAGACAGCAGAAATTTTTATTTATAGAACAGCAATATATCTAGGTGGTTATAGATCTTAATTTTTGAATGATACATAAAGTTTGGTAACTGATAAGCAAAAAACAAAACACGAATCTCTACCTGCCTTTAAAAATATGATCGTTTGGTCAGGCATGGTGGCTCATGTCTGTAATTCCAGCACTTTGGGAAGTTGAGGTGGATGGATCACAAAGTCAAGAGATCAAGACCACCCTGGCCAACATGGTGAAACCCTGTCTCTATTAAAAATGCAAAATTAGCTGGGCGTGGTGGTATGCACCTGTAGTCCCAGCTACTTGGGAGGTTGAGGCAGGAGAATCGCTTGAACCCAGGAGGCGGAGGTTGCAGTGAGCCAAGATCGTGCCACTGCACTCCAGCCTGGTGAGAAAAAAAAAAAAAAAAAGATCATTTGCATTTCTTTTAGAATGAAAAGTATGATTATGTTGGTGACTTTAAAGTAAACAGTAAAACATCACCAGACTTCACTAATCTCCACTTCATGGACAACAGTGAGAGATGCAGGTGTGGTTGCTATGGTTTCTTTAAATGTAAAAGACAGAGTAGTAACAAAGACAAAAAAGCATCACAAAAGTTTGTTTTGAAAGATAATTTTATTCTCCTGAGTTACAACTTGATTTGGAATGATTTAAAGCACAACAGTAAAGTTAGTGTTTTATATGTATTAGCCATTAGGAGGAATAATATTTCCAGCCCGGTTGCCTAAAGTACCTCCTCTGTAAGATCTTTCCAGAATAAGTTGGTTTTCCCCAGTTCTGAACCTCAAATTAGTCTTAGGGAACCTCATCTTGTGAACTTTCAAAGCTGGCATTTCTCTATAGCATTATATTCTGTATAAATATTTGTTACTGTTTTTTCATTTGATAAACTTTTTAGGACCTTGAGCTCCTATTCACTGGCACATAGAATGTATTTAATGCATGTTTTTGGATGAATGAATTAATGGAAGGATAGCATACTTTTGAACTGCCTTTCTCTACAAATTTAAACTAATTTTCAATATTAACCTAAGCAATGTTTTGGCAAATGACTTTTCTGAAAACAAACAGAAAATTATTGGATAATTAAAACAGCCTGAATATGTGAGTACAAATAAGTTTTAGTTAACAGATTTTTCTTATTTTTGAAGGTAGATCTCTTACCATATTCTCCTCCCAAAAAAGTAACTATGTGCGGTGATGAATATGCTATTTAACTTGATTGTACGAATCACTTCACAACTTATATACAATCATAAATAGCTTAATGATGGGGATATGTTCTGAAAACAATGTTTGGTTAGAGTATTAGTCCATTTTCACACTGCTATGGAGAAGTGCCTGAGACTGGGTAATTTATAAGGCAAAAGAGGTTTAATGGACTCACAGGTCCCCATAGCTGGGGAGGCCTCACAATCATGGCAGAAGGTGAAGGAGGAGTAAAGACACGTCTTACATGGTGGCAGAAAACACAGCGTGTGCAGGGGAACTTCCCTTTATAAAACCATCAGATCTCGTGACACTGATTCACTATCATGAGAACAGTACAGGAGAAGCCCGCCCCTCATGATTCAATTACTTCTCAGAAGGTCCCCTCCCATGACACATGGGGATTATGGGAACTACAGTTCAAGATGAGATTTGGGTAGAGATACAGCCAAAACATATCATTCTGTCCCTGGCCTTCCCAAATCTCATGTCCTCATATTTCAAAACCAATCATGCCTTCCCTCCCAACAGTCCCCTAAAGTCTTAACTCATTTTAGCTTTAACTCAAGTCCAAGTCCCAAGTCTCATCTGAGACAAGGCAAGTCCCTTTTGCCTATGAGCCCGTAAAAGCAAAAGCAATTTAGTTACTTCCTAGATACAATGGGGGTACAAGCATTGAGTAAATACACCATTTCCAAATGGCAGAAATTGGCCAAAACACAGGAATTACAGGCCCCACACAATTCCAAAATCCAATAGACCAGTCATTAAACTTTAAAGTTCTAAAGTGATCTCCTTTGACTCCATGTGTCACATCCAGGTCACGCTGATGCAAGAGGTGGGTTTCCACGGTATTGGACAGCTCCATCCCTGTGGTTTTGCAGGGTACAGCGCCCATTTCAGCTGCTTTCATGGGCTGGCATTGAGTGTCTGGAGCTTTTCCAGGCACACAATCCAAGCTGGCGGTGGATCTAACATTTTGAGGTCTGGAGGACTGTGGTCCTTTTCTCATGGCTCCACTAGGCAGTGGCCTAGTAGGAACTTTGTGTGGGGGCTCTGACCCCACATTTCCCTTCTGCATTGCCCTAGCAGGGGTTCTCCCTGAGGACCCCGCCCCTGCAGCAAATACATAAACCAATAATAGTCATTTATTATTATAATATACTGTATGTTATCGTGTGTGATATACTTTTACATGACTGGCAATGCCTCAAGTTTGTTTATATCAGCATCAACACAAACAGGTGAGTATCACATTGCACTATGATGCCATGCCCACTAGACAATAGGAAATTTTCAGCTCCATTGTAATCTTATGAGCCCACCATTGAATATGCAGTCTGTTGTTGACTAAAAGATTGTTCTGCAGTGCATGAATGTATATTAAAACATCACGTTATATACCTTAAATATATACAATTTTTTTTGTCAATTATACCTCAATAAAACTGAAAAATAAAAAGAAATGAGTTTTTTCTTAAAATCATTATCAAAAGAAAATTAAAAGCTGTACTGAAATAAATACATTTCTCTAATGCGCAGGTTTCTTTCCTTTTTTTTTTTTTCCTTTGGCACAGAAACAGATTCTTTGTGATTTCTGAAGATGTGATATTTATGTGACCAACACAGAGTATCTGAAGTTTATAATTCAGAATCATAGCTTGTACTAATGTGAACTTTCTTTCTCTTTCTCTTTTTTTAACTTATTAAATAAAGGATTTGTACTGGGTTCCCTTAAGATCCATTTTAAAAGAAATTCCTGATTTTTTATTTTTTATTTTTAATCATTGGTTATGTTGAGCTCACTAAGGAAAAAAACAAAAACCAAAAAAAACAATGTAGTGGAAAGAAGATTTGGCATGAGACAGTCATGGATTTGAATGCTGACTCCATCACAGGTCTAACTACTTCATCTCTCTGAGTCTGTTTCCACATGTGGATAATGGATATAAAACCCATATTCCAAAATTGCTGTGAGAAGGAAATATGCTAACATATTGAAACCGCCTTGCAGAGCTGGTACTCTGTAAAAGTTGCCATTCTTGCTTATTAGAGCTTTTTCTCTAACATTTGACAATAGACTTCTCCTCTCTAGTTCAGCCTCCATGGCCTGTTCCCATTGAGATCTATCCATAAGACCTTCTGGATGGCTTTTAGGACTGTCCTTTACATCTGGCAATAGCCTGACATCCTGCCTATGTTTAAAAAAATTTTCTAGCTTCCCATCCATGTGGGAGCAAATTCCTGATATGCAATACTCACTTTGCCCAGACAGGAGATTGCCACATCGGAGTCCTCTTCCTGGTCTCTGGTGGTCAGCTGACCTGATGCCTGACACAGCATACCAATTACATTGCAGTTGAGATCTCGCTGAGTTCAAAATGTCTAGCACAACAGGAGAATTAGTCTTAAGGAAGCTAAACATAATAGTGATCCAAAACCAAGAGTTTCTGAAAAGGGGGCAAAAGAATGGCCTCATGTCTGTCACTTCCTTAAACCTTAGAAAGTATCCCCTGAAGAAGGGTCAGAATTGGTATTTAAGTCAGCTTCTTGATATTTGAAGAACAATGTGTCTTTGAACTTTTGTAATAGTGATTTCACTTCTTTGTGATCTCCCTGAATTCCCTTTTATATTTAAAATGTTCCTTTTGTCCTGAATTTCTTCTCAAGTTTAAAAATAGCCGTTTGACTACAGGCATTTCATGTGAGCACATCAAAGAAAGCTACAAATCTTCTTTGTATCTTATGACACACTCTAAATAAAACTCGGATTTTTGTTCTTGATTCACTTTTACACTGTAAGTTAAAATTACTCATTTCTATTGTGTCATATCCCATCAATGCTCACTGGTTTATCAAATATATTTGGAAGCAAGTGATCCACCCAAAAAATAAGTTATTTAGGAAAAAGAGTCTTACCTTGGTTAGGAAAAATTTGTGTGTAACACACTTGACAACATTTGAGTCAATAAAGGCAGGCAGCATTTTCAGAAAGGCATTCAGGAAGCAGAATACCATTACTTCAGGTGCGTGTATGGATGGGACCTAAAAATAATCTTTGCATTTAGAGTTAAAACAAAAATATTCTTTTCTATACATATGCACATTGTCACACCCACTCCTACTAAAATCTACCGAGAATTCTTAAAATAATGTGTTATCAGTTAAAATACAGGAAAAGGCCATGACATTTATTATAAATAGCTCTTGCTACTTGACTCATTTCTGACGTAATGGGGGATATCAGTGCTTGGATTCTGGATACTTCAATCTTAGAACAGGAAGAGGCATCAGTAGATCATCTATTTTGTTATCAATGGCATAACTACTCTTCTTATTTTCCAACACAGAGCCATGCTTAATAGGAATTTGTCAATTCATATTTAAGCCCTGAAAATCTTTTTATTGGCCAAGAACACTCTAAATTATTGCTTCCCAAACTATCTGCAGTGAAGGATCTGTATTAGTTATCAATCACTGAGTTACAAACTATCCCAAAATTTAGGAGCTTAAGTTATTACACATTTATAATCTTACAGTTTCTATGACTCAAGAATCTAGGGGCAAATAGCTGGTAGATTCCGCGTCACAGTTTCTCTTGAGGTAGTAGTCAAGCTGTTGAGTAGGGCACAGCCATCTATGGCTAGGAAATCTGCTTCTAAGCTCACTAATGGCAGTTGGCAGGTCTTAGTTCCTTGTTGACTTTTGGCCATATACTTTCACTTTTTACCCTGTGAGTTTCTTCATAAGGCTGCTGACAACATGACCTTCCTTGTGTGAATAAGCCGAGAGAGCCCAAGATGGAGTCCATGGTCTTTTGCAATCTTATCTTGGAAGTGACTTAACCATCACTTCTACCATATGTTATTGATCACACAGGTCAATCTTCTTACAATGTAAGGTGGGGTATGAATTCATAAGGTTGTGAATACCAGGATGCTGGGATCATTAATGGTCATCTTAGAAGCTGGCTAAAGATCTTTTTTCTTTTTAGGATGTTCAACCTATCACAGATTGAATAAATTTATTTGCTGTCCTTGTCTATGCAATATTGCTTCCACAGTTAGACTTATGACTTCCAGGAGGACAGGTATTTTATCTTATTCATGATTCTATTCTCATCATCTAGCAGAATGTTTGCCACATTGTAGATATTCAATGACTATTTGTTGATGGAATTAATAAATATACACACTATTTTTAAAACAGCTAAAACAAAGCAAATCCATAGCTTCAAGTAAGAATTTTATTTAGGGAATTAACATCTTGGGGTTAGGTTATGTTAATTATACCTAAACGAAATCTGTTTTACTGAAGTTTAAACTTATTTCTTCATATTAAAATCTCTATTCACATTCATCATCTACAGTGTGCAAACACTGTATTATATTAGGAACGCACAGATAATGTAGCATCCCCCCACCAAATCAAGAGCGTAAACTAAAAGTAGAGACATAATAACCACGAAACACCTCTTCAGGGGGTCTTCTGTAATCTCCCTCATGTTTCCTCTGTTACAGAAAAGATAGCAAGTTTAAAATGGAGTTACTCATGCTAAGGCTCCACACCACCAAACTGAAACCTAAGTTGATTACTTATAAGATCTGATCTTCCAAGAAATCAAGAGGAATAATAGCCAAATCTCATTAAACCAACATGTTTTTGTTTACGTCCCTACCAGGAAAGTAACCTTAAAATGGCCAATCCACTATTTGTCCCTTTTTGCTGCTTTCTTTCCCTTTTTTCTGCCTGTTAAACTCACTCACTCAGTTTAGTTCATCAGAGCTCCCTTCTAATTTACAGATTGAAAGCTGTCTGATTCATGAATCACTAATAAAAAGCTAATTATGTCTCTGAAACTCAATTTGTTGAAACTTTGATCTTTGACACCTTTAACTCCGTCCATAACATATTAATCTGTTTTATTTTCATCATAGGATTTGGCCTGTTTGAGGCAAGATGGAATCTATTACTCTTTCCTATAAATTCTGTTTCAGATTTTCCGTGACGAGGTGGAAAATTCTGCTTTGTTTCATTTATGCTTTCACTTAAAGTCTTACTTCTCAACATTTTAATCACTGTTTCGTTTTTACTCTGAGTCCTCATACTCTCCCTAGTTTTTAAATTTAAGTTGTGGAGCCACAACATAAGCACGAGATTCTTGTGTCTATTCAATGATTTTGCTTTTATAATTTACATTACCTAATTTAGTTAAGAACTAAGTGATGTCAATGGGAGTTTTGCATGAATAAGGGCTGCAAATGAATCTCTTCAAATTAAATGGAAATTAAAGAGACATTTTCAAGGACATTTGTTCTGAAAATTGATCTGCTTTGCAATTATCCATATGTAAAATTATTTTTCAGTAGTCATGGAAATAACAGGTAGCACACTAACCCAAGACTAGTAGAGTAGACCATTTCCTTGGAATTTATAAAATTTGACTATGCTAAACATTTTTTTTTTTATTATTTAATTTTTACCTGTTCATTTTTTAAATGTTGGGTGGTGGAGGGCTGAGAATAGACATTTAATGCAGTTCTGCTTGGTGCTAGGCTATGAACTGGGCACTTCATTTACTGCATGAATTATTTCACTGGATGTTTAGAACAACCCTGCTTCGGCAGACTAGTGTGTCATTTTACAGCGAAGGAACCAGATGCTCAAGAAAGTGAAAGGATTCATCCAAAGTCACAGGGCCAGCAAATGAACGAACAGAGCCCCTCAGACTATGAATAACTAGTTGCTGGTTAATTGTTCGGGTCTCATTGCAAGCCCTTTCTAATGTGCAGTCTAAACACCTGTGGTTACACAATAAACAGGACACAGTTTCCCAAAGTATATCCTGAGGAAAGAACATTATGTTGGAATGATAATGGAAGTTTTCAGGAAATGAAAAACAAAAAGTTGCCAGGGTAAGTTTGAAAGTTTGAGAAATGTTGGGTTGGACACAATGAAATTGATTTTAAAAACATGAAACAAAAAACCCTCTGGCACTTTTCAAAGCCTTTTTTTTTTCCTTTTTTCTGGGACAGAATTTCGCTCCGTCACCGAGGCTGGAGTGCAGCTGCGGGATCTCCGCTCACTGCAAGCTCCGCCTCCCGGGTTCCCGCCATTCTCCTGCCTCAGCCTCCGGAGTAGCTGGGACCACAGGCGCCCGCCATGACGCCCGGCTAATGTTTTGTATTTTTAGTGGAGACGGGGTTTCACCGCGTTAGCCAGGATGGTCTCCATCTCCTGACCTCATGATCCACCCGCCTCAGCCTACCAAAGTGCTAGGATTACAGGCGTGAGCCACCGCGCCCGGCCTTTTCAAAACCTTTAACAAGCAAATGTTTCCTGTGAATAAATCTCAGGGTTAGTGTTTTGGTGGGGAGGGTGTCTCCAAGAGATGGGGATGGGGATCCAGCATGAGGTAAAGACAGAGTACGCTAAACTTTCCTAATGTGTTTGATTATTTTATTCCCTTGGCAAAACATCTTCTAAGACTAATGCTCTATGGATTACAGTTTGTGAAACATGTGTCTAAATTGTGAGAGTAAAAACAATCAAATAATGTTCAGGGAATTTACCACGAGGACTGCTAAATACATTGATAACATATGACCATGTAGACATGAAGATGCTGTTTTCTAAGAAAATGTTATAATAAGAATAGTGTAAGTTGGTGTCAATTAATATTATCCGAAATGATTGTTCGAGGCACATTTCTTTTTCTTTGCATTTTTTCCCATCTCTATTTTTCTTTTTTGTCTATGGTGCCCTAAGTCTGTCAGTTCATCAAGTACTGCTTAGTCACCTAGGAAAATGGAGCAATTGTTTCACATTTAGAATACCAGGAACAGTTTTTTGTAGAGACTTGATGGTTTCTGAATAGCTCATCAGTTTGCTCAAATTTTAGGTTGATAAAATTTTTTAAAAAGGTATTGAAAGGTCAACATTAAGCTAACAATATTTTATTTTGTCAGATAAGAACACAACTATTGTAAACACAGTGAATACAGATTTATCATACTCTTACATTTTTCAAGAATGTATTATATTGAAAAACTGAAAAATGCTGAGAGTAGATTTTAAGTATTCTCACGACAAAAATGATAACTATGTGAGGTAGCGAATATGTTAATTAACTCCATTTAGCCATGCCACAATGTATACATATTTCAAACATCATGTTGTATATGGTAAATATATACAATTTTATTTGTCAGTTAAAAGCAACAACAACAAAAAAGGCGGGGGGCGGGGAATAACCTACTTTTGACTATCAAATTATTTTATGAAAAGAATACATTTGTTCAATTAAGTTTCTAGGAAGCCAGTGGTTTGGAATGAACTCCTGTACTACACTCAACAGACCAAAACAAAATGGAGTTATTCACACTGACATTTCAAACCACCAAGTAGAAGTTAAGCATTTATCTGATCCTCGGTGAAATCATGAAAGAGAGATAATAGCCAATTCCCCACAAGCTAGTTTTAGCCGGTATGATAAGGAAGTCCCCTCTGCTTAGACCTTTACAAACAAACAAACAAACAAAAACATCCTTAGAAAATACCAGTCTGCTTTTGTTTTTTGATTCTGTTTTCCTCAGCTCTTTTCTGTCTGCATGAATAAAACCAAGTTTCTCTGCTGGGCTCATCAGAACTCACACTCTATTTTATGGAATGAGGTGTTGCAGGATTCTAGAACAGTAAATAAAAGCCAATTATGATCTTTATACTAAATTTGTTTAAATTTTGTCCTTTGGTGCATTTTAACAAAAAATAAAACGGTACAAAGAACATGCACTTAGAATAAGTTCTATATGTTAAATTGTATAACCTCCTAAAACCTGCATGTGTGTTGTGTGTATGTATGTATTTCACTTTGCCTCATACTTGTGAAAACACTTTTTTCTATAAAAGCACTTGACTGTGGACCACAACTGGAAAACTACGTTTCTAACTTGAATCTCTAAACCAAAGTACCAACCCACAATCTCTTATTTGAAACTTTTGTTATTTTTCACATATGGAAAGGAAATCTATATCTCAATATACTATACATTGTGTAATTCTTAGAGTATGGGAAAACTCTCTGGAATATAATACAGTAATACTTCTGTAGGAAAATATATGTATATATATTAAAAATTGAATAAATATAGACTATAAGAAGGCCTAATATCAGTTTACATAAAGATGCAGGATCCAAACTACCTTTTGGTGGCTGGGTGCAGTGGCTCATGCCTGTAATCCCAGCACTTTGGGAGGCCGAGGCAGGAGGATCACCTGAGGTCAGGAGTTCAAGACCAGCCTGGCCAACATGGTGAAATCCTGTCTCTACTAAAAATACAAAAATTAGCTGGGCGTGGTGTTTTGCACCTATAATCCCAGCTACTTGGGAGGCTGAGGCAGGAGAATCACTTGAACCTGGGAGCCGGAGGTTGCAGTGAGCCAAGAGAGCACCACCACATCCAGCCTGTCTCAAAACAAAAAACAAACCCCCAAAAAACTACCTTTTGGTTTTCAGAGCATTTTTGGACCTGTGCTCTCTACCCTGTCCCCAACTACCCCCTGCACCCGAATACATCTGGCTTTCCATTAATCTGGCCTAGTAAAAAAAAAAAAAAAATTCAGTCTCAGAATTTGTGAAATTCACCTCACCTATGTGTTATTGAGTCTACAAGCACTTTCCCTTATGATTCTGAGTATGAGATTTAGCAGTAATGAATGATATTTGCAAGAAAAGGAGGATCGTAAATAATAGGTAACTTATTGGGAAAAATTATTTTCACAGCTACATTTAAGAATGTTTGACTGTGAACATTATTTATTGATGAGAGGCACATGGCACAAAGATTAAGAAAATGGCTGCATATTGGTTTAATGGGCCCTGGGTATTTTTTTTCCATAATTGAGGAGGCTGCAGTGTTCTCCTGTTTTTTCCCTAGATCCAATTAGTGTTAAAAAAAAAAAAAGAAGAAGAAGAAAGAAAAAGGCTGGGCGCGGTGGCTCATGCCTGCACTGCTTCCAATTACATTGACCATATATATCATTGGTTCTAAAGAAGAATCTTAGATAAATAACTATAACCAAGAATGATTGCGATAACATTTAATGCAGGCCAATCCTAAATATTTTTGGGACCTGGGACAAAAGTACAAGTCAAAGGCCACAGATCATATTTCATTAAAAAGTATGAATTAAACTAAGCTCACATCCCAGCAACAGCCTTCATCCCAAGACAAACCATTTGCTAGAGGCCAGAGGACCTGAGCACTGTTGTCTGTGAGTCTGTGCTATGGCTGGGCAGAGCAGGATGGAAGTTGGTTCCAGGTGGGGATTGAATCTGCCTCAGCCTGGGATGGAGATTGTCCCATTCCAGCACTTCAAGGAGCCAGGCAGGCAGGTTTTCATCTCCTGTATCTTACTTCTGCCTCTCAAGAGTTTTGGGCAGTTCTAAGCATCTATCAAAACTAGACCAACCAAGAAGAGAGAAGGAAATGGTTATCTGAGCAACCAAGTCTGTATAGATACCCCTCCTGGGGTGATTGGGTGTTGCCAGTTTAAGCAAACTCCCCACTCCACCTGTGATTTCAATGGTGTCCTCTCCAACATGGACTCCTGGGCTCTCTACCCTGGTCTTCTGGCCTGAGGACATCCTCTTCTACATTTCTGTTTTTTGTAATTCCCACTTACTTAACAGGGTACCAAACTCTCAAGAAAACTTTTTTATGTGACAGAAAACACACACACACACACACACACACACACACTGTTTTTGTTTTTATAAAGCAATGAATTTTTCTTGGCTGAATCTAAAGACAAAACTGCTTAGAGGCATCAGTCTCTCCCAGTCTCTTCTCTCACACTTTTAAGAATAAAAAAGAGTGGGATATATACATATATTTGGTACTCATTATCTCATCCTAATGGCTGGTTTGTGTTCAACAAAAGTCTCTAATTCAATGAAGTGGTATATCTTTGATGGAAGAATTACAAAGAAGGGAAATTTGTATTTCCTGTTTAGTAAAATCAATACAATACATAGAATTTAAGAAGTGGCTGCTAATATTGTCAGGAGGAGGTTTATATATTATTCCAAAAGATTTACTTCTTGACTGAAGTCATATATATAGGCTTAATTTTTGTGTCTATAAAGGAAAGAGTTGAGAATTTTAAACCAAGAATTAAAAACATAGGTACTTTAGGGTAAATCTTTGTGTATATATATGTAAACCTATAAAGGTAAATACATGTTTCAAAAATAACACGGGGAGGGGAGAATAAACATATTTTTACATATTGGCTATTTATAAAAACTTTCTGCCGTTTGACTGCTTAGCTTATTTTCTGTAGGTCAAGGAAAGCAACTATATGATTTCTTTGTTGTTTAGATGTAAAACTGGCTGGGCACAGTGGCTCACACCTGTAATCCCAGTACCTTGGGAGGCTGAGGCAGGCAGATCATGAGGTCAAGAGATCGAGACCATCCTGGCCAACATGGTGAAACCCCATCTCTACTAAAAATACAAAAAAATTAGCTGGGCATGCTGGTGCACTCCTGTAGTCCCAGCTACTCGGGAGGCTGAGGCAGGAGGATCGCTTGAACCTGGGAGGCAGAGGTTGTAGTCGTTTGAACCAGGGAGGCGGAGGTTTCAGTGACCTGAGGTCATGCCACTGGACTGCAGCCTGGCGACAGAGTGAGACTCTGTCTCAAAAACAAAGAAACAAACAAACAAAAACAAAAACAAAAAAAACTTTCACAGACACTTCAATAAGACAGGCTGCATCACCCATGGTATTATTGGGGTTCAGAACACAATACCCCAAAGTGTGGTGGCTTGGGGTGATAAGTACTTTGAACTGAAGGACATTGAAAAAGAATCAGAAGCAAGATCTGTCTGACCTTCTCCAATCCTCCTGTCTCCCACCCCACTTTCTCTACGTTATTGAAAGCAGATCAACTTCCCCAAGGCAGGTCAAAGAACTAGAACCCTTCTTCCCAAAAGTAAGCCATAAAACCTGGAAAGGTCACTCTCTTCCCTCTCCCTTCTCCCTGATGATCTCTACTCCAGAGGGGTCCTGCCCCATATCGGGGAAGGAGAAATGCTACACTGAAGCACCAAGAAGAATATGAACAGACAGGCTTTGTTGGGTTTCCCCCTCAGTCTGTTATCATAAGAGCATACTGTTTTGTCCAATCACATTTCTACCTGACTGTCCATTCTTCATCAAATCTAAGCATCGAAAGACAGTTTTCCCCAATCTCCGGGTCTTCATTTCTGAGGTTTCCCATGTAATTTAAACACATTTATTATGTTTTTCTCTTGTTAACCTGTCTTTTGTTATTGGAGTGTTGGCCATTGACACTTATGATGGGTGAGGAGAAGTATTACACTTTTCTGTCCCTACAGTATTCTCTATTTTGTATTAGTTGTTTCTGTTATAGTTTCTTTAGAGAATGTGAGAAAACTTACTTTATTGACTAAATATTCTTGCACTTCAGTAAGTACAAAGTATAACCAGAAAGGTTTACCGAGAGAATGAATCTATCTGACGTTAATCGTAATATCTATTATTATCAAAATGAAAGACAAATAGCATAAGATTATTTGTATTCTAGACTTGATAGTGCCTACTCCATAATTTTTCAGAAATCAGTGATGTCCATGCTGTAGTTTTCTGAACTATAAAACGGAATTACCACTTTTTTCTGCTTTCCAGTCCTAAAAGCATGTGGGCAAATCCAAATATTTGGAGTTCAAATGAATGCCTTCATTTTAGTCTCAATAAAGTATTACAAATAATTCTCATTGATAAGAGCTAACGTTCAAAAATATGTATACAAATTGTGATTTTTACAGCGATTAGACCGATTTCCAGCAAATATTTAACAACTTTAGATTTAAAAGAATGCTGGTTCTCTGAGATTCTGGATCTTTGCTCCGCAGTTGGCACTTGCCTAATAGATATGTCTAGAAAAAGGCATTTTTTAAAGAAAATCATAAATGAGACTAATGCACATTCCTTGTTTTTAGTGAATTGAATACAATATATACACTAAAGGATGATGCTGATTGCGAAGATGCTGCTATTGCCTAAAACATTTTCAGATCTCATCCTTTGTAGCTGGTGTCAAGTCTGGCAACACACTCTTGGTAAATAATTTTAATATAAGAGAGTCTTTGAGTGTGGGTTTTCACTGAAACAACTTAAACTATTTGGAGGGCTTCTTGTGAACAAAACAAGGTGGGTAATGCTGCCTTCATTCAACAGTGATGTGAGTTTAACTAGTAGCACTGAGACTTTGATGTGTTACTCAAATGGACTCTTAAGACGATAAGAAAAGGGAATTCTGAAAATGATAGTTGATGACAGAATCATGTTAGTGACTACTTTAACTGGCAGTATTTCTTTTAGATAAATGATAGTGAAGATGGCAAGGTTTGGAATATTTGACTAAAGATCAGGAAAATAGGCTGGGCGCGGCGGCTCAAGCCTGTAATCCCAGCACTTTGGGAGGCCGAGACGGGCGGATCACGAGGTCAGGAGATCGAGATCATCCTGGCTAACACGGTGAAACCCCTTCTTTATTAAAAAATACAAAAGACTAGCCAGGCGTGGTGGCGGGCACCTGTAGTCCCAGCTACTCGAGAGGCTGAGGCAGGAGAATGGCGTGAAGCCGGGAGGCGGAGCTTGCAGTGAGCCGAGATCGCGCCACTGCACTCCAGCCTGGGCAACAGAGCGAGACTCCGTCTCAAAAAAAAAAAAAAAAGATCAGGAAAATAAAATGTTTGGAAGAATTACGATTATAAAATAAATTTGAATTTGGTTGAAGCTGTAGAATCGCCTATTACAATCTTTTTAATTTACAGATGATACCACTGAGAATCAGAAGAGTTAACTGATTTAACCAAATCCACCGTGTTAAGATCAGAATTGGGACGAGAGTCAGTATACTTGACAGTACGTGAATGGTGACAAGTTCACTGGGTTCTCTTTTAAAATAACTAAGCTTTACAGAGTCAAACCTCCTAAATGTTTGGTGATATATACAGATAAGTGCTAAAGAATGCTGCATTTTTTTAATTTTAGGTTTCATCACTTGGGTTTATAAAAATAAATTCAAGAGCTTTAAATTTTTCTATGCACTGAAAAATCCTAGAGGATCTTTACCTACAATAATCTATCCTAACAAACTATAACAGTATTTTCATTATATTGTAACATATATGTTTATTCAATATATATGGTTTGAACTTTGCTTTTTGATGTGTACAGCAGGGGAAAATAATTTTAATCTCATTATTCAGGCTTATGTTTATAATTCATTTGCTAAGGACATTTTTATTGCTCAATACTTACAGTCATTATAATTTTTAGTTCCTAAACTCACAAGCAAGAAATGTCATATTATCTTTATGTCATTAAATCAAATCGAATCTGATTCCAAAGCTTATTTTTTGCTGTTAAGGGAGCCAACCTTAGTTATTCTAGCAACATCCATCCACCTCTCTAGAGCCACTGGGGAATTTAGGATTTTGCTGGATGACTGAAAAATGAGGGAAGATCTCAGTGGCTCAGTCAAGCATGACTATGATGACATGCTCATTATCCAAACCCACTTCTTTTTTAAAAAAAATTTAGTTTTGATTCAGGAAGAACATGTATTTGTTTGTTACACAGGTGTATTGCATAATGGTGGGGGTTGGGATTCTAGTATACCTGTCACCCAAGTATTGAACATTGTACCCAATAGGTTATGTTTCAACCTTCACCCTCCTCCCATCCTCTCACCTTTTGGAGTCCCCAGGGTCTATTATCTTCTTCTTTATGCCCATATATATATCCATTGTTTAACTCCTGTTAAACAAGTGAGAATATGAAATATTTCATTTTCTGCTTTTGAGTTAGTTCACTTAGGATAATGGCCTCCAGATGCATCCATGTTGCTGCAAAGGACCTGATTTCATTTTACTTTATGCCAAACCCACTTCTTGAAGGTAGATAATGACAGCCATAGAGAACTTTGCTAAGTCCTTCAGGAACGTCCCTGGACATCTCATGCCTCAGCCAACCTTCCCCAATTCTTCCATACCCGAGGGGCTTCAGCAGGCACCGGGGCATGGATCCCTGTTAATCATGGGCCCAGCAGGTCTCCATCCCTTTCCTAGTCAAGACAACGTTCTTTCTCTTCTTTGATGTTTGTGGTACCCTGCACCTTCCCCCAATTCTTTGCTTCCCTCTCCAACCTCCAGCATCACCCCTCAATAAGCTAAGCCTTTTGAAAACAAAAGCTGGAAAAAGAGTTTACCTTCGGGTAACAAAAGGGACACAAATTCTGCCTACTTTTTGGAATGAGGAAGGAGGTGAATACGATATAAAAATACAAATAGATCTGATTTTTTCTAATCCTCATGTAACAGTGAAAACAAAACACAAAATAGTATCTCAACAAACTATCCTGTCACATGCTTGACACCTGGGACAGCCTAGAATTATGGATTTATATTAAAAAATAACTGAACAGAAGTCTCTATTACTGCAATATCTTAAGATTAGAGGAAGCACTGGAGATGATGTTGCACTAATTCTTTATTTTACAGGAAATAAAATTAAGGACCAGAGTGGGACCTCTTACCATTAAATACTTTGTCGCCTGGTGAAGTTAGTATTAATTACCAGCACAGCATTTTTTGTATTAGAAAAATTCAAAGGCTTTTTCTTGTGAATGGGAATAAATGATCCTAATGAAAGCTGAATAATTTTTTAAAGCACCAACTCTGCCAAAGTTAGCAATAGTTTCAGAGTAATTTGCACATAGCTCGTGCCTTGACCTGAACCCTAGTTAAATCAATTAATAAAACATTGGGTAATCATATAAAAATAAACAACTTATTTTCATCACAAATTGTTTCAAATTGGAATTCTCCTCTTGCCTCTGCACCCCACCTTATAGACACTGCAAAATAATTGAAATGTTTAGATAATAATAAATAATTTTAGGTATATTTTCTTTGATGATGAAAGTTTGAGAATGGGGGTCCATTTTCCTATGGGACTTCCTTTACCCATTCTTACCTATGGTGACTTGGGATGAATAACACACTCAATGTGTCACCTTCTTCAGAATTCTTGGAAAGAGAGAGAACCTGCTGTTATCAAAGTGTATGTGGCTAAAGAAAAACAAAGTCAGAATTGTTCACTTGGACATGAAATTTATTGTTGTAGGCATCTTGTGTTGCTCTAAAAGAATCCTGAGGCTGAATAACTTATAAAGAAAAAAGGTTTATTTGACTCACAGTTCTGAGGGTCAGAAAATTCAAGATTGGATGCCTGCATCTGGAGAGGGCCTCAGCTGCTTTCATTCACAATGGAAAGCAAAAGGGAGCTGTGTGCAGAGAGTACATGGGGAGAGAGAAAGCAAGGGAAAGGAGAGGAAGATGCTAGGCTTTTTTTGTTAACAACCTAGAACAGTGAGAACTCATTCACTCCTCCCTCCAGCCCCTCAGGATATTAACTTATTCATTAGGGATCCACCCTCGTGGCCTAAACACCTCCCATTAGGCCCCATCTCCAACTTTGGGAATCAAATTTCAACATGAGATTTGATGAGGACAAACCAACCATATCCAAACTATAGCATTTATTATAAAAGTCAGCTAAGGATTTTTGATAGCCAATCTCAAGGGATTTAAAATAACACAGAGGATTCAGTATTTAATTTTTAAATTTTGCCATAATAATATGGCAAAAAATTACTTATTTATTTATTTATTTATTTATTTTAGACAGAGTCTCACTCTCTTGCCCAGGCTGGAGTGTAGTGGTGTGATCTCAGCTTACTGCAACCTCTGCCTCCTGGTTTCAAGTGATTCTCATGCCTTAGCCTCCTAAGTAGCTGGGATTACAGGTGTGCACCACAAGGTCCAGCTAATTTTTTTTTTTTTCAGTAGAGACGGGGTTTCACCATGTTGGTCAGGCTGTTCTTAAACTCCTGACCTTAAGTGATCTACCCACCTTAGCCTCCTAAAGTGCTAGGATTATAGGCTGAGTCTCAATGCCTGACTTACTTTAAACTGTTATTTTACTTTCATTTTCAGCTTCTAGGTTTTAGGTATGACCATTATACAGCAGTTACTAGTTGCATGTTAATTAAAAAAAAATAGTTATTAAGCTCTAAATTCTCAAATCACTTAGCACTTTCTAATACTGTCCTATCCTATATAAAAGAGGCTTGAGAGGAAATTCAGGGTTTGACCATCATCGCATTATAACAAAAATATAGCCAAATATGCAGTTATGGATTTTATTAAGTTTCATGGCAAAGTAGTAAACTTTTTGAAATAAAATTATATATAAATAAGATGGCCTAGCAAAGTATATATAACATGTTGCTTAGATTGTAGGCAATTATGCAGGCAGTCAAAGATTTGGTAAAATTATTAAATGTTGATTAGTTTGTAAAGTGGTATCATTTTCACATGGAAAGTCAAATAATTTTTATTTTATTTTATTTTTAAGTCAGTAAAATCTATCTGTGGGGGTTGTATACCAACTTTAGTGACACTAATGTTAATAAGTTCTGATAATCCGTAATCATCAGACCAACCAGAAAGTCAATATACACGTGTAAAATATTCTGCAGTGTATTTATTTATGTGCATTATCCATGAAGTTTTCTTTAAAGAACGGTTTACTGAAATTGATCTTGAGCAACATGTGTCAGAGTCAACCAAGATAATTGCTAAAAATTCAGATCTTAAGGAATTTTCTCACAAATTTTATCAATGGAGACTAAAAATTATATCTTTTCATACTTCTGTTTGGGCAAACAGGAATTAGAAACCAAATCCATATATATATGCCCATAAACATATATATACATATATATGTTTTTTGTTTCTTTTTTTGTTTGTTTTTGTTTTGTTTTGAGACGGAGTTTTGCTCTGTCGCCAGGCTGAAATGCAGTGGCATGATCTTGGCTCACTCCAGCCTCTACCTCCCTGGTTCAAGCAATTCTCCTGCCTCAGCCTCCTGAGTAGCTGGGACTACAGGCATGTGCCACCACACCTGGCTAATTTTTTGTATTTTTAGTTGAGACAGGCTTTCACTGTGTTAGCCAGGATGATCTCGCTCTCCTGACCTCGTGAACCGCCCACCTCGGCCTCTCAATATTTTTAGAGTTTTACTCATTTAAATTGCTAGCCTGAATAGAGTCACTGTAATCTTTCACAGTAACAGAACTATGAATAATAAATAGTATAGCCATATATATGAATATTTTGTCAAGTTCAAAGTCAAAATGAACTATATATTTTTCAGTTTCATAATGGTTACATAGAAAATATATTTCTATATGGCTAATTTTCACTTAATTTCCTACAAGTTGCAAAATGTTACGAAGAGTAACTACAATTTTATCTTTAGAAATCTTTACAATTTTATCTTTAGAAATTTTATCTTTAGAAATACATGCAATCCATTTTTAGATATTAAATATAAATGTATGCATAATAAAAAGTAATTATAGAGACAGGTGGTAGGTTGGTCACTGTGCTCATCACATCTTTCACATGCCTCCATGCACTTTGCTATGTGGCTTTGGAGTTTTCTCCACTAGAAGTGGTGGTGTTGGGCTTGACCAAATACTTCTTTTGGCCAATGGAATGTGGGCATAAATGATGGTGTCTAGTGACATGCCGAGAAAAAAGGTAAACCCCAGGTAGTTGCTGCCTCTTTAACTTGGCCCCTCAGAAAGCACACACAGGAATAAAACATTAAGCCCATTATCCGTCTGTAGCTAAGCCCACTGAACTGCAACCTGAAGCAGAATACAGTGTAGTTCAGCTGAACCACAATCAACCACAGTCTCCTAAGTATGAGGATACATGCTTCTATTTGCTACTGGATCTTTGTGATTGTTAATTATACAGTGTTGTTGTAGCAACAGAATAAGCTTCTACAAAAATAAAAAAAAAATGCCAATTCATGATGAAATAAATATATAAATGATTTGGGTAATATAAATATATAAATCATTAGTTCAAAGTACTTCCGGTCCCAGTGTCATTCTTACCAGTATGATTTAAGCAAGACATTGTGGTTCTCAGATTTATTAACTATAGTGAGAATGTTTAGATGGGGTGAATTCTAAGGTCCATACACTTTCAATAAAGTAAGAATGTCTTTTCATTCCAAAAATAATTAAAAGTACCCAAAGATAAATATTTCATCAGTCGAGTATCTCTAGAGAATCATTATTGCAAGTTACATGCTACTATCATTTATTCATTCAGTGGTTACTTTAGAACAACTATCGAGTTCAGAATTATGTCAAGCACTATGAGCGATCATAGGATGAAGAGGCAATGTCTTCTTCACCTGTATGAAATTAAAAACCGAATGGGGGTATAGTAATACAAAGAAAAATCTTAGGGTTGTAAAAGCGCTCCAAACTAAAGGTTTTAAGAGGGTACTCTCCATCTGGAGAGATTAGAAAAAGCTCTTGGGAGGAGATGGTATTTGAGCTGGATCTTGGTGGATATGATTTCAACAGGAAGACATTTAATGTCATTTGCTGATAGAAGGAAAGGCTTGCAAGCAGGACAGAAGACGTTATTTAAAATGATAATTTTTTTGTTTGTTTCAGTGGAGTATACTATGTCATGGACAGGATGGAAATATGGCTGAACAGAGAGGCCAGGGCTCTATGCTTTGAGGATTTTGATTTCTATGTTCAAGAGCTCAGAATTTATCATGTAGAGAATGATTACTAAAAGTGTCTAATGAGTGCTTTAGAAAAATCCAACTCGTAATGTGCAGGGAAAAAAGAGATGAGTAAGACTCCAGAGAAGATGACCTCAGAATGGAAGCAGTTTTACATGGGCCTGAGCTCAGATGGCAGTGGGGTTGGGCATTTCAAACAGAAAACTCAGCAATGTGCATTTATTTTCTTCCAGGAAGAAGAAAGCCTGCTGATAAGATAACATGATGCCGTTATTAAAAGAGGCTTTATAGTGCTGCTAGATTATAAGAAAACAGTATTTAAAAATGAAATTCTTTTGGTAAGTATCTTGAAATTTTAATATGCATAAGAATTACCCGGATTCTTATGAAAAATGCAGATTTCTGGACTTCAACTCTAGAATTCTTGAAATAGTAGGTGTTGTGACAGACCCATGAATCTGTATTTTAATAAGTACCTCAAGTTATAAGAAAGCAGGTGGTCTGCAAATCACTCTTTGATGCTGGTTGGAGAATATAATATTAATGATAAAAGGAAACGTTTATCACCCACTTCCTGTGTACCCAACACTAGGCTAAGTGCATATATACATTACCACATTTCACCCTCCATAGTAAGCCTAAGAAGTGACTATTAGTATTATTTTCCAACTTACTGAAAATCAAAACTAGGAGGGGTTCAACAGCACTTTGCAAGTCACAGAGCTGTTAAGTGATGAATTCAGGATATGAACCAAAGACTGTCCAGCCTCAGAACTCACAATGGAGAAGTTCATTATATTAAAGAGTGCAGCTTTTGTCTTTTCTCTTGTAAATTCTTTTTTTTCCAAAAGTTTCAACTGATTGGGACCAGTGCCACATTTAACAAGATTGCCTGATTAAATTTACTCCAGTAAAAAATTTCATTCCTAAGTAGAGAAAGACCAGCTGGAACATAATCAGTCATCATAGTGGGATGCCCTAGATATGAAGATGCCCATCCTACCAAGAATAATACATATGCACATAGCAGTAATTCCAAAATAAATATAGAAAATTTCTACAGCATGTGTTATTATAACCATTTAAGCAAAAACACAAGAACTTTAAAGTGGGACATTATCATTGCCTTGAACATTTTTTTTCCTCCCTGTCTTAAAACTGACATCTCAAAATAAATTCATGGTCTTGAAGCCTAAGAATTAATTGTCTAAAGGAATGGCCCACAATAAAACACGATAAAAGTCAGATTTAATTTTATTCTTCTTAACTATCTCTTGGCCCAAACTACTGTGTCTTTTTAGACTGAAAGGCCACTCATTTATCTACATTTCCTACGGTAATGGAAACATAGTAGCTTATGTTTCTTCAAGAGAAAAAAATGAGGTAAAATATGTTATGAGTCATATTCAAAGTCCAATCAACCCACCACAGATGTTAATTCTCTCCACTTTGAGAAACAGGCTTAAAAAAGAAATCATTAATATAAATTTTCCTCCTAAAACTTAAGAAGAAAAAAATACAAAAAAAATTTTCCATGAATTGGGGTAGCAATTAATATTTGTTATCAACTGTAATTTTCCAGTTTAAAACCCAACAGCTCTTCATTTTGATTTTATTTGCTCTTGAAGATAGTGACTGAGGAAAAGGTGGTGGTGGTAGTATGTGTCCATTTGAATTGATACAGCGTTTAAATGTGCTTTTTTATCCGTGGTGTTTTTTCATGTGGTGATATTTTGCCTTCGTCCCCAGAAGTGAAGATGATAGTGTTAGAAAAAATCTCCTTTTAATTTCAAACTTAGTAATAAAAGTCAATGTATCAAGATTTTATTATTTGTCTAGGCCTTTTGGAAATCACTTTTGTTGAAAATTTATTCAGAATCAGCTGTTTACCAGACACTGTGCTAAACTATGTGCAGGACACCAGTGGACACTGATTTCTCTGCTTTACTTTCCATTTGTATCCAGTTGCTGGGTATCTTCTTATGTCTTTAAGGAACTTATTAACCACCCCAAAAAGACAGGAAAATAAAAAGCCTACTCGATACCAGAGACAGAAAGTTTAGTATATTATAAAAAATATAAAAAACTAGATTAAAAAACAATTTAATTTAAAAATTAAATTAAATTGAAAAAAATACCATATGCAGAAGTTGCAGATTTTTAAAAATTGCTTTTAATGAATCACGCATCACAGCTGCTGGACAGAAGGTGTGCTGGATAACCCTTCAAGTCCCATTCCACATACGTCCTCTGATTTACACTTGGAAACATACTTTTTGATTGCCTGATAGTGTGGAGAGAGCCTGGCAGCTTTTTATAGACATGGAAGACTGAGAAAAGAATTGCAATGTTATTATATACTTAAAATAAAATTATTTGTTGGGAAACCAAAGAAAATCAACTGAAACAGCATAAAACTAATGTATAAATATAAAAAGTGAATAAAAATGAATATATTTATGTCAATAACATCCTTACAAATAGCCAAAAATAGCTAGAAAATAAAAAGATTCTATTCTTAATAACAACATATCCAGTATAAAAATGGACAGAACTTATATGGAAAAACAACAGACTATTAGTATCTTTTTTATTGCATAAATGAGACGTAACATGAAAATACTCAATTGCAAATATGTTGATTTTTTCAAAGTGTACTATAAATTTAGTATAATTTCACTCAATATCCCAATTAGATTTTTCTTATAAAAATGAACAAATTCTAAAGAGTCCTCAAATTTTGTCTTAAGATGAGTATTTGAGGTACAATTTAAAGTGTACTTTTTATCATTATTAGTGAATGCAATGTAGTATAGGCACAAGTTTTAACAAGCAGATAATTGGCACGAAAGAGAAAATCTAGAAATGAAATCTAACATATGTAATAACTCAAAATATAATAAGGTAGCTCTTGACTAATAGATAATATAATTAAATATTTGGTATTGGGATAATTGGCAAATCATTTAGGAACCATGTATTAAGAGTTCCTAATCTCATGCTACTTTATTGCCATTCGATTTGAAAAGGATTAAAGATAATAATAGCTAATATTGTTGGTTGAAAAATTTGAACAAGAATTTGGCAAAGTGTAATAAAAATTTTAAAACACACATGAGAAACTAATAATTTAATTCCTAAGCATCTATAGTAAGAAAAACATTGAACAAATGTGAAAATATTCATGTATAAAAATTTAGCATATTTTTAATAGGGAAAATTAGAACTGACTAAATGACTAATAGTTGAGAATTTTTTTGATAAATTATGGTAAATATTATGCAATGAAATATTACGTAACCATTTAGTATGAGGACTGGAATGTTTATTCAATCCTGTTTATTCAATGTACCAAAATTTTCTTGTGCATGTAATATAATTTTAAAATGTTTACAAAGACACACACCTTGAAGGAAATACATAGAAATTTTAATACTAGTTATCTCTTGATTGTGTGAACACTTGTTTTTGAGAACACTTTCCTTTTTTTATTCTGCTTATATATGAATTTTCTTATTTTCAAATGTAAATATGCTCTGCTTTTAATATTAAAAGGGAACAAAAATATTCATTTTTTCCTCCACCCGTAAAATGGAACAGATGAAAAATTAGGAAAATAAATATCTTTCAATGCAATATAAATTTACATTGCCATTCTGATGAGTTTTCTACCCACAACAGTCTTGTGAGAGTAAATTCCCAAGTTATTGGTACCAGGACTCATTCACTGAGTTATAAAGACCATTTTGTATCTCAGGAGAACACAGAACAAGTGGGGTCATTTGGCTTGGAGGATCTTAGGAGATTCGACTAACTATATAACATCTATTTTGCCATGAAAGTTAGGCAACACCTTTGTACAGGGAGAAGAGAGGGAATGTTTTGAAAAACTTCAGTATACCATATCCTCTCCAGTCTCTTCCAAATGTAACTTTCTTTAGTCATAGACCACAGAACAAAAGGGTAAGTAGAAATGTTTCTGCTGTTTGTCATGTCACAGGCATTAACTTCTCTTTGATATGGCATGGGCAGTCACTTGGACATTCCATGCCAGGCATTTTAAATCTTAGATTATCTTGATCATGAGGTGATGATCATGTACAAGAACCCCACAGCCAGTATGTCTGGATTGAAATTCTAACTTTGCCTCTCAGCCAGTTGTGAAATTCTGAGTACTTTGTACGTCAGTTTTCTCACTTTCAGTCTGGAGAACTGGATTTTGTATGAATTTTTCTGATTTTTAAATGTCAACTGAAGTTTCCTCTGTAAACACTACACTGTTTTAACCAAGTACATACACAGGCAACTAAGTCTGGTCTAAAGTTATCAACTTGATTGACCTTTTGAGGCTTTCAGGATAAACGTTAAACTACATGGGTTGGCATGAAAGACCCATCTTTGATCTGATCCTGTCTTTCCTCATCTATTTCTTCAAACTTTCTAGGCTGCTTTCAATCCTTTATGCACAGCACTCAACTCAATGCTTTTACATGTCATATCTTTCTGTCTGAATTCTATTCTGACATGTTTATTTTCTGAAAAGCTCTTCTCATGTAGAACTCAGGCACCACGTTCCCCAGGAAGCATTTCTAACTTTCACCTTTAGTTTAAGCTGTATTCCTTTCTTAGATTTTCACAGACCTTCATATGTATTTGCATGGAGCAAATTATATATTTACCTCTCTACACTAAACTACAAAATCTCTATACTAAACTACAAACTCTCTAAACTGCAAACTCTCTACACTAAATTATAGCTATCTATATATAGATGTATATACCTCTCTATACTAAATTATATATATACATATACACTTCTCTAGACTAAACTACAAATTCTTTGAAGACAAGCACTGCATCTATTATTCTAAGATTCTTGCGCAGTTCCTTGCCCCAAATAGATGTTAACAAATTCCTTGTGTTTCTGTCCCTTTGCACCTGGCAAAGATGAACAAATTCACACTTATTTCTCACAATCCTTGAGTATGGCTCATTTTCTGATCTTTATAGTAATTGTAGGTCCCCCTAATATAATAACACTAATGACCAAACACTTACCACTTTATTACTTTATTTCTTCAAGGCCTACTATTTGCTGCTGTCCTTATGATGCTGTGCAGAAGACACATAAAACATGAAGGATTCTGAATGTTTAATTGTGGGTATTCTGTTTTCATGTTTGCCTTCTTCCTCCGTTTGCTATCTGGTAGGTGACTTAAAATGGAGAGAATCTAAAGTGAAAAGGATAGAAGAAAAACCACTTATAAAGAATATGAGCAATTTATAAATTGGGTAAAAGTTGGTTTGAATAGTTGAGAATTGATGGCTTAACACTACCACAACTCCTCTTCTTAAGAGCAAATAGCTAGAGTGTAATAAACTGCTTTAAACTCCTACTAGTAAAGACATTACCCATTTAGGTATAAACTCCAAAATGAAGACTAATAAACAATTCTGTAATCTCAGTTAGGATTAAACTATTATTCCTTTTCTTGGTATTCATAGGAGACAGAAAATAAATCAAAGGGACAAATAACTAAAACATAAAATATGCCTATATTTTAATCCAGAAAGATTAAACCTGAACCCGTAGAACCTGGGAGACTTCTTCAATTTCATAGAGTCCACTTCCCTGTCTAGTCCCCAGTATTATAGCATGCCTGCCCAACATCTCATCAAAATCTCGAAGATCTATGTAGGTCCAACTCTATTCGAGTTTCTCATCACATTCATTCAGGACTATATCATCAGAATCATCTGGACATGTTTATTAAAAATGCAAATTCCTTGGCACTATTCCAAACCTACTAAATCATTTTCTGAATATTATCAGCAGAAAATCTTCACTTTTTCACCAGTTCTCCAGGTGGTGATTACTCACACTACAATCTGAGAACCACTGCTACAGATGGGGAAAAAATGCTATGTGGTGCTGCATAATTGTGGAAGAATTATACAAAATGAAAAATAATATCAGTTACACAAACCCTGAATCATGAATCATAATTTTACTTGTTTGTCAACAATAAAAAGCACAACTATTTTATTAACATATTAGAATACAAGTACATATATATACACATACATATGTGCACACACACACATACACACACACAGAGAGGGGGAAAAAAACCCTTGTAATAAAGATATTTATTGCTTTCTCATCAGATTGTGCTCCCGTTTGCATTTTTTCCCACTCAACACTTAGGGTAGAATTCAAAAAATCTGTTCTTTTAGCTTAAAAAATAATTATGACAGACTAGTTTCTTCCTTGAAATTAGTGCTTTTTTTTTTTTTTTTTTTTTTTTCCATGAAATGACTTCCTACTTCCAACTTTTACTTCATCTTCTGGCAACTATTTATATTCTTTAAATGAATTATCAGCATGCAAACCTCCTGTTACTTTTCCTAGTTTAAAAAAGTCTCTCTCGACCTCACTAACTCCTCAAACTACCACTTGTTTCTTCTCCTCTCTTTACAGCAATACTCCATCAAAGATTTGTCTGCACTTACATTTAAAAATTTCCCTTTACCTGCCGGGCGTGGAGGCTCACGCCTGTAATCCCAACACTTTGGGAGGCTGAGGCGGGTGGATCACGAGGTCACGAGATGGAAACCATCCTGGCTAACACGGTGAAACCCCGTCTCTACTAAAAATACAAAAAATTAGCCAGGCGTGGTGGCGGGCGCCTGTAGTCCCAGCTACTGTGGCGGCTGAGGCAGGAGAATGGCGTGAACCCGGGAGGCGGAGCTTGCAGTGAGCCGAGATTGCGCCACTGCATTTCTGCCTGGGAGATAGTGAGACTCCATTTAAAAAAAAAAAAAAAAAAAAATTCCCGTTACCTACTTTACCTATGCTTTTTTCAGTTCTCCTCATGTCTCCACCAGAATTCTGCTATCAAGGCCACCAATGACTTCCATGTTGCTAAAACCTATGGTCCATTCTCAGTTTTTATTGTACAGGACCTGTCAGCAGCATTTGACAAAACAGATGTGTTTAAACACAACTTACCTAAGCAGTTTTTTATGTTGACTTCTAGGACACTGCACTTCCCTGGTCTTATTTCCTGATAATCTGCTCTCTCTCAGAATCGTAGTTATCAATTTTCTGCAGCTCCCTGACCTCTAAATTTTGAGATGATTTTCAGTTTGGTACTTAAATTACTTCCCTTTCTATTGATGTGTAGCTCTAGAAGGTCTTATCCAGATTCAAAGCTTTAAATGACACCTGTATTTTGCATATTCCTAAGTTTATATTTGCAATTTGGACCTCTCCCCTGATCATTTGATTCACGCATCTAGTTGATCACTTGGAGCTTCATTTGCATGTCTAACAGGTTTTTTTTTTTAATGGGGCAGACCTCAAACTGAGCTCTCATATCCTTCATCTTTAAATGTGCTTCTCTTATAACTTTCCCCAGCTCTGTATATAAAATATTAACCTTGTCAGATACTTTGGAGACCTTCTTGACTTTTCCCTTCTTTCTTACAGCTTACCTCTATCCCATCAACAAACCCTTTTGACTCTTTCTACAAATGTGTCAGACTCTGACTACTTCTCATCACTTCCCCTGCTTCCACTGGAGTTCAGGTCTTCATGATATTCACTTGAACTAGGAAAATAACCTCTAAACTCTTCTTCATGCTTCTGCCTTTATTCCCCAAAAATCATCCTTGATGCAACAGCAACAGTCATCCTTTTAAAACCTAAGTCATCACTCCTCTTCCCAAAATCTTCCAGTGGTTTTCCGTCGCATTCAGAGAGATGAAAAGTTATCAAAATGACCAATAAGATCTTCAGTAGCATATATTAGTCGTCTATGACTGCATAACAACTTGCCCAAAAATGTCACAGCTTAAGACAACAAACATTTATATATCACAGTTCCTGTGGGTCAAGAATTTGGGTGCAACTTAGCTGGTTTTTCTGACTCAGGGTCTCTCACAAGGTCTCTGTTGAGGCTGTTGTGTCCTGTGAAGAATCCACTTGTGGAAGATCCTTTTCCAGTATTGCTGATGAGGATGTTGGCAGGTTTCATTTCTGTTGGATGGGGGCCTCTCTTCATCCTTGGGTCAGCCCACAACACGGCGGCTGGCTTCCGTCAGAGGGTGAGCAAGGAAGTAAGAGAACATGAGCAAAACTAGAGGCTTTTTGTAACCTAATCTTGGAAGGGATATCTCATGATTTTTGCTGTACTTTCTTCATTAGAAGCAAGTCACTAGGTGCAGCCCACACTCAAAGTGTGAATGTTAAACAAAAACATGAATACCAGGAGGTGGGATACATTAGAGTCAACTTAGAAGCTGCCTACCAGAAATAAACTGCACCCCTCCCATTATATATCTGACTTTATGTCTTCCGACTTTCTGCTTGATCACTCTCCTTCAATTACACTGGCTCCTTTGTTATTCCATGTGTGAGTCATACCTTTTCATGCCATTTGGGCTAGACATGTAAAGAGATGTTTGATTTTTAAAAGTTACATTGAAGTTCTAAGAAGTTATCTGACGCAATGAGGATGGTGGTGATCTCATATCAACATCATAGGATTCCATTGTTGTCTTGAAGTCAGTAGCATGTTTAGAGTCTTGTTGCTGAGAGTGGGCTCTGTAACATATTACCATGAATTTATAGCATCATGCATGATGAAAATTATCTCAGGAGTCATATGGAGCTGGATTTGTCAATTACAGGATTCTCTTGACCAGTTACAATTCTACTAAAGGAGGAAGTGAATCTCTATTATCCCAAGCTTGTTTATTCGTTAAGACAAGAATTCCCTGATGTCTGCAATGCCCAGAATGATCAGAGGAGAAATGCTGTGTAAAACATCAAAGTACAAAAATCAGATGGAAAGCAAAGAAACAACATACTATATAGCTATTCATCAAAAAAGAAGAGGAAAACAAAACAACTACTATACAAGTTAAACAGATTGAGCTTCACAAGAACTTGAAGCAGAGTCTACAGACAACCCAAAAAGTCCGCATAAATGAAGTGCAAAACTTAGTCTGAAAAGATATGGGTAAAATAAGCCATTATTATGGAAACAAAACCAGAGATATGGCCCTGAATTGTAACTATAAAAACAATGTACATTAATAATCTGTTTTGATAGAACAGTGATAGGAAGTAAGCAAGTCTAAAAAGTAAAAATATTATTAGAATGTCATTTTGGTTAAATGTTCGTCTTTGTTCTACTAGATCTTTCATTAGTACCTCCTTACAAAGGTTGGTTATGTTACTACACACTCCCTCAGAGAAGGATCAGGCTTTGTAGGTTTCCAATGAACTTTATAGATGCTTCATAAATATTAAACAATCAATTTCAATTCAGCAAGCAATGACAAGAACTTCAACAGCAGCAGTACATTTTCCTGTTCATTATGTTATATACAAATAAATTGATTTTTTAAAAAGATTGAATAGGACATTTATTTAAAATATTTCTTCTTCATTAATTTGCTATCTCCTATAAAACAGTCATAGCTCATTTATTATGAAATCATGTTTTCTACTTAAATATCAACATAAACTTTGAATATTATAATTGCTAGTGAAAGTATCAAATGCTAAGAAAGAATATTTAAAAAAAATAATTTCAGTATGTTTTTTAAAAGCCTAGAACTTAAAAAATTTTTGTTCTGGAAAAATTTTACAGTAAGTTAGATTAGTAAAGCAAACTTCCCAATTTCTATATAGTGCACAAAGAGGAAGGTTTTAAATATTATATATTAACAGGAAGGGGCCATAGTTTTGATTAAATGTATCTACTACTTGCTAATCATATTCTGAGTCCTCTTTACCCAACATTGTTTACTTAACATTTGAAAATTAAATAGAAAGAAATGCATCAAAATCTATGCTGTACATTGGAAATTGATAGTTTATATTCAGTGTAAAAGGGATAAAATTTATAGTCCTGGGTGACAATTTTATGTAACAAGGCATGAGAATGTAAAATTCCATTCAAATTCCTTTCTTATCACTATTCATGAAAACAGCATTTCTCAGCTGGGAAAGCTAACAGTGATATTACATGGTGACATTATTTCAGAAGAGTTGTCTACGATGCAGAATATCTAATTTTTTCACACATGAGTAAGGACTATGTAAAATTTAGCATTTAATTTGCATTCTATATGCAATATTTTAAAGGGCAAGGTTAAGTATTTTTTGAAAGATTATCATAACCTAAAATTAATTTAAAAACAAGAATTTAATATTTATGTACCTCTTTTCTTCCAAGTTTTTTCAAATAGCTTTGCCAAAAAGAATAGTATATCTTGATACACTAAAGATACAAACACTGTTATTGCTGTTTTAGTAAAAAGAAAACTGGAGCATGGAATTGCATAAATGATTTTTCTAAGGCAATCCAAATAAAGTATAGGAGCATAGGAATCAATACAGCCACAGCTTCACTGTTCCTCATTTTAGTGTTTGATACTTTTCTTTAAAATATCAACACCAGTAAAACAGCCTAATAACATCACGTGCAGGGGACGAAGCTGTTAACTGCACTGTTTTCAAGACATTATGGAATCACAGTTAATGCAAGATCATGCAATTTAATTGCCTGACCTTATGGACAAGAAACCTTAAATCTATAAAGATAGTGACTTGCCCGAGGCCATGCAGTACGTTAACAGCACAGACTACACTGAAACCCAGGTGTCCATTCCTTGTACAGTGCCATGTCTACCATGATTAAAGTGAAAAATTGAATCAGGCTACCAGATGCCTTGATCCTTTATGTATTTGGATTATTGATATAAAGAGTTTTGTTCTAGTAGATTCTGACTTTAATATGTTTCAAATATAATATGCACTTGAGGCATTATTTGCACTCACCTTTTACATGTAAGACACAATTTTAAAAATTATTTTTGCATAATCCAGAAAGATAAAATGTTCACTACTCTTCAGTTCTTATACTCCACTTTACTTATTTATTTATTTCATTTACCAAACACCATCACTAATCTTGTATTCCTGCAGCTTAATCATCAAAAACAGGGGTCAACAAAATTTATTTGTAAAGTGCCAGATAGTAAATGTTTTTGTAACTACTCAATTCTGGTGTAATTACTGTTGTTTGTAACACCAAGGCAGCGATAGACAGTGTGTGAATACATGGAAGTGGCTGTGTTCCGATATAACTTCCTTTACGAAAATACGTGATTGGCCTATGGGTTATGATTTGTCAACCCTAATCTAAAGCCTGATGATTGCAGAATGAAGAACCAAGATGATGACAACTTGTGGTATTTCAGCTCAAGAGTATTTTAGTTCTGAAATAAAATCACCATCAAAGTCTGGAGCTCAAATTTTTCTAAGTTATGTATATCGACTTGCTGAATTGGCATACCTTTTAAAAATAAAACTTATCTTTATCCTCTCTGAGATTCTTTTTTTTTTTTTTTTGGTAAAGTTATCTTTAGTATTATCATTGGCATCATTTTTTTGTAGGCGAGAAAACCCAAGAATTTGGCAATATATAGGGTTTAAATAGCACATTGTATGATTTCTTAATTTAAACAAAAATATTCTAAAACCTTTTATCCTCATCCTGATTTGTCTCATCTCTCACCTCTGCCTCTTGAGAAACCCTATGAAATGTCAATAAAATAATTTTAAAAGGTATAAGCCCACTAAGTTGTAGAGAACAGGAGAGAAATCAATGGAGCAGAATTCTCAGCACAGTTTGGAAGGTGAAAAGGAGGAGTGATGGTGACTCAGATTAGTGGAGGAGGCTAGCATCAAGTACTGCAGAGGAGGGCATGAATGAGAAGTGGGCCAATTCAAACTTCGAAGTGCAAAATTTCAGGGAGATTCAGAACTCGAAGTACCAATTAACAAGGAAGTTAAGATATGAAGCATGGGGGAAAAAAGTAGGAAAATCAGGTTAAAGTTTGCATGTAAAATGTGTACTTGTATCCTTAGCCCACCCAGATCCCAAACTCTTTTGCATTCCCCCAAATCTCATTGACACCTCTGTAAATAGACTGGAAACTTACTCTGAAGAAACTGAGCCTTAGAAGCTCAGGGCCCAGGGACAGCCAGCCCAATGGGGAACTGCAGAGAAGAATGGAACAGAAGCACAGAGTCAAGTCACAATCAGCACAGTGAATATGAAATCCTCTGGCATTCTTTTTCTATCTTGTTTCTAGAACATCACCCATAAAGCCAGAGGAGTCTCCTCTTGGACAATGCGTGGTCCTGCAGAAAAAAATATCGAATAGAGAACAATCACTATATATTGACATATGAGGGTCCCAATTATCCAACTTTAAGTTCCCAAACTTCTTTCTCCTCCTTCAATCTCTTCCTCTCCCCTATCCCCGACCACAGTTTCTATCAGCTTTTTAGCTTCTTATTATTAGATGTAATTTATCAGCTAAGGATTACCAATTAATGTAAGAAAGTCTCCAATATGAAGAAAAAAGACACCAAATAAAAAGTTAAAAACAGTAAACAAACTACCAAAACAGAAACCTGGAGGAAACAGACCCAACACAGAAATGGAAGGAAATTTACATTTAATGTTATCAGAGAGAAGAAAATACTTATTGAATCCCTGAAATGGAAACAGAAAACTATTATAAAGAAACAGTAATAGAATTAAGAGAAATCTCTTAAAATTAAAAACATGACAATATAAATCATGGGTAGGAAACCAAAAAAGAGAAAATCTCATAAATTGTAACAGAGACAAATAAGTGAAAAATAAAGGGGGAAACAAAAAAAACTTATAAGATTGATCCTAAAAGGCCAACATCCAACAAATAGTTTCCAGGAAGAGACAAGAGAAGGAGTAAATTATTAAAAAAAGCAATAAGGGGAACATTTTTGAGAAATTATGCCTGTTTTAAAGAAACGTATAAAGTGCCAAGACTATTTGAATATTTTCTAATCTATGTTTTTTTTTTTTTTTTTTTTTTTTTTTTGAGACAGAGTTTCACTCTTGTCACCCAGGCTGGAGTACAATGGCATTATCTTGGCCCACTGCAGCCTCTGCCTCTTGGGTTCAAGTGATTCTCCTGCCTCAGCCTCCTGAGTAGCTGGGATTACAGGTGCTCACCACCTCACCCAGCTGATTTTTGTATTTTTAGTAGAGACAGGATTTATCCATGTTGGCCAGGCTGGTCTTGAACTCCTGACCTCAGGTAATCCACCTTCCTTGGCCTCCCAAAGTGCTGAGATTACAGGTGTGAGTCACCGCAACCAGCCTATGCTCTTTTTATATAGAAAGAGTAGTTGTATTATATATCTAAGAATGTGATACTTGAAATTTAGAGCAAGTTTAAAACTTTTACAATGGAAATAAATTGTGTAAAAAAGACGAATTTTGATCTATTTTGTTTTAGTCAGACCTCAAATGAGAGTATTGTATTCTGTGTTAGATTCCATAATTTCATAGGGAAAGAAACTCTAAGGGATTGGGTAAGGGGAAAGGGCAGTTCAATGTATTTGTTATTTATTGGTGGGTAACAAAGCACACCAAAACTCTGGCTTCAAACAACAATCATTTTATCTGTTCATGTTTCTGGTGGTCAGCAATTTGAGCTTGGCTCAACTGAGTGGCTCTTCTGCTAGTCTCATCTGAGGTCATTCATGCAACTGTAGCATCTGGTTGTTATACTGGGGCTGAATGGCTCCTATAAGTGGCTGAAGGTTGCTGATGGCTGACAGCAGAACTGATCTCTCCACAAGGAGGCTAGTTCAGGCTTCTTCACAAGGATGTCTCAGGTTCCAAGAAAGCGAGAGTGGAAGTGTAAGTCTTCTCACGATTTCTGCTGGAAATTCCTCTAACATTATTTCTGCTGTGACACTCAAAGCAGGCCACAAGACCAACCCAGATTCAAAGTTCTAGAGCACATGTATCCCCCACTTCTTGGGACAAGATGCATGTGCATTCAGGGATGGAAAGAATTTGTGACTATTATTTTGCAATCGACTGTATTTACTCCAAACTACATCGCATGAAAAATAGTTAAAAAAAATTAGGCCAGCTGGGTGCAGTACCTCATGCCTGTAATCCCAGCACTGTGGGAGGCCAAGGTGGGTAAATCACGAGGTCAGAAGATCAAGACCATCCTGGCTAACATGGTGAACCCCATCTCTACTAAAAATACAAAAAGTTAGCTGGGCGTGGTGGCAGGCACCTGTAGTGCCAGCTACTTGGGAGGCTGAGACAGGAAAATGGAGGGAATCTGGGAGGTGGAGCTTGCAGTGAGCCGAGATGGGGCTGCTGTACTCCATCCTGGGAGACAGAGTGAGACTCCGTCTTAAAAAAAAAAAAAAAAGAATTTAGGCCTCATTAGCCTACAATATAGTATAGGAGCTATGGTTACTATTTTGGACATTTAAAGTGTTGTAATGTTAAAGGGATATTCTTTGTTTCACAAACCCTGAAAGTCAGATCAAAGATGTGGGTGAAAGTTTGATAAAGCCGATTTATGCCCAATGCAAACAACAGCTCCTTAAAAATTGTGAAATGTTGTATCACAAGAAGACTTTAGGTATACGTTGGTCCAACCCACAGACCGCGGCTGCGTGAGGCCTCGGACGGCTTTGAATGTGGCTCAGCACAAGTCATAAACTTTCTTAAAACGAAGATTTTTAGTGATTTTTTTTAGTTCATCAGCTGTAGTTAGTGTATTTTATGTGTTGCTCAAGACCATTCTTCTTCCAATGTGGCACGGGGAAGCCAAAAGATTGGACAGCCCTGGTTTAGAATATGGCAAAGAGATTTGCTTTAGAAGGACACTAGGCTAGATGACTTTTAATGTCTCTTCCAGGGCTGGATCCCTATGAGTCTTTACAATTTGTAGGGAGCATAAGTTGGTGGTCCAGACTAGATATTACGTTTGGGAATGATCTGTGACTAAATGACTCACCTCAGTTGTGAGTTTATGAACAGGGAGAAGAACAAAAGAGAAGAGGAACAGAACCTTGGAGATACTAAGACTCCAGGGAGGAAGAAGCAGCAATGACAAAGAAGTAGTCATAGCACAAGAAAGAAAAAACAAATCAGTACAACTGATTTAACATAGTATGTCACCTCAGCATTTATCTCCTCATGTAAAATTTTGTACTGCATTCAGAATATCTATTTCATCTTATTCCTCTCTGATACATAAATCTTTTTCATCTGAAATTCCTATTTGTGAAGTTATTACTTGGTTTCAGAGTTATTCAGGCTCAAATGGCTCCCTCCCCTCACAGTTTTCCATTTATTATAGCATCCTAACTAGTATATCTTTCCTAGGAGGATAAATTACTACAGCTGTGGGTTTAAAATCTATGGTTACCTCCCAACCTCTTGCATTTTTAACTGAGTTTATATTCAGGCTCTTCAGAGAGAAATATGACTGAACAACCAGAAGAATGTTGCATTACCTAATCCAATTGTACATTAGTGGCAGGATAAAGACAAACTCTAGGTCCAATAAGCAAGGTAGACAATTTCCTGCAGACTCCTGCATCTGCTACTTCTCGATTTAGCTTTTACCTGGGACTGATTCCAGTATGATAATGGTGAAAGTTATTGATAAAGAGACATCCACACTTTTATGAATCCCTCCCTACTCATATAGTAACAAGACTTTTGTATTGTAAATTCAGCAGATGGAAGACCACAGAAAGAATAAAAACAAAGCTGTCCATAAAAGATTATTTTTAAAATTTCAAATGGAAAACGCACCCTGCAGGTAAATCAGGTCAATCTAAAAGAGATATTTGTAGTATAAGCAGGACAAACTACGAGCAAGCAAGGCTCTGAGTGAGGTTTCCTCCACAATCAAATTTAGAATTGCATAGATTTTCAGTGTGGGTGTGTCATTTTGTTGAAGCAGGTTAAGTGAGGAGGAGGGCATTTCTGGTGCTTGGGAAGATGGCGTGACTTGGTCTCAAGTATTCCTCAGGCTTTGCTCGACTGTGACCTAACAATGCACAGGTATGCCTGCCTACCTATTTTCCTATCTGGAAATGCTCTGGCTGGCATAATTGACATTTATTTCCTTGAGGAATTTCTGTTAATGCAGATGTCTCTTCTAATACATCCATTACTAATATTTCCCTATGTTCTATAATTACGCTGTCTAAGGAATTCTCCCTTCGAAGTTCTAGATACTAGTGACAGCAATGTTTTGCAGCAAGGTAACCCATGTAGTGTCCTTGTTCCCTCAACTTTCTAAACAAACTTCTAACTTCTAATTTTGATATATATATATATCCAATATATATATTATATGTAATACATATATTATATACATATATACACACATATACATATGTAATATGTATTATATATAATATAATGTAATACATAATGTAATTATATATAGTTATATATATACACACACAGTATACATATACATATATATATAATTATTCCAGTGTTTTCCCTCTATCTTATGAAGATGTGAATAATCAAAACAGGTCTTTCAGGATCCTTTACGCAGCACTTCCTTCCTGATTCCTGTGAGCCTTGGTTTTTGTCCTCACTTTCCAACAGTCAGAATACCCAGCACTTTATTTATACTCACAAAATAGAAAACAATTTAAAGTAAAATGATCACATTTCAATAACTCCAGCACCTAATTTGTGTATCTTCTTCTAACACTTAAGCAATCCATGCTTCAAATACTTATTGCACATTCCTCAGATTCAGCAAGAACATCCCTCACTTACCTGAGATGTCAGTAGTTACTATTTTTGCTGGTCCATGTTTTATGTGTTATTACTGGCAAACAGCAACCCATATTTACAACAAACTTGAGGAAAATATGTCAAGTAAGAAGTGAGAATAATTCTCTACTATTTCACTAAACTCAAGCCTTTTTCTTCTTTCTTCTTTTCTTTTTTTTTTTTTTTTTGAGGATAGGTTTCACTCTGTCACCCAGGCTGGAGTACAGTGACATGATCAGTGCAAAAAATATAA
>NW_012102676.1:3139444-3238886 GCF_000951045.1 Mandrillus leucophaeus | reverse complement strand
CAGTGAAATGGTGAGTGAGTGGTGTGAGGACTGAAATGGTGCGATCTAGGCTCACTGCAAGCTCTGCCCCTCGGGTTCATGCAATTTTCCTGCCTCAGACTCCCAAAAAACTGGGATTATAGGAGCCCGTCTCTACACCCTTCTTTTCTTTTTTTTTTTTTTTTTGAGATAGGTTTCACTCTGTCACCCAGGCTGGAGTACAGTGACATGATCAGTGCAAAAAATATAAACAACCCAATACGAAAGTGGGCAGAGAATATAAATAGTCAAATTACAAAACTAGCAAATGACAAGTAAATATGTGACAATGATTACTTCCACTAAACATTCAATAATTACCAACTGAAGGGTTTTTTTGGCCTATTAAAGCTCTAAACTTTAAAAATACTTTGACATGGATTATTGGAGAAAAGATATTCTCAAGAACTGTTCGTGAGAGTACAAATTGATACAGCTTTTTATTGGCAGGTAATTTTAAAAAAATTACTCAGCAATTCCACTTCCAGAATTATGTTTCATAGTAAAAAATAATCTCTTTATCCCTCTGTTTGTATATACATGAATTTTCACTGCAATATTGCAACAGAGAAAACCAGAAATGCATCTTACATTATTATTAATAAAGAAATCATTAAAAAAAATACAGGAATACCCTTCAGTTATTAAAAATAATGGGATAGGACCATCGGTGTTGATCCAGAACAACGTCAATGATACGAAGTTATCAGAAATCAAAGTATGTGGCATAATGCCAGGAAATGAGGAGAACAAAAGAACAAGGTGGAGGGAGTTGGAAATGCTGTAAACATTAAACACTCAGCAGTGATGACTTTAAGGCTTGAGTTGGCCAGGCACAGTGGTTCACATTTGTAATCCCAGCACTTTAGGGGGCCAAGGTAGATGGATCATTTGAACCTAGGAGTTTGAGATCAGTCTGGGCAACATGGTGAAACTCTACCAAAAATACAAAAATCTAGCAGGACATAGTGGTGCGCACCTCTCGTCCTAGCTACTTGGGAGACTGAGGTGGGAGAAGAGCTTAAGCCTAAGAGGAGGAGGTTGCAGTGAGGAGAGAGAGCACCACTGCACTCCAGCCTGGCTGACAGAGCCAAACCCCATCTTAAAAAAAAAATATATACACACACACACACACACACACACAATTTTACCATATATATTTATATATGTATATATACATTCTCTCTATATAAAATATATATTTATATCTCTAAATTATGTACACATTTAGAAGCAATATGGTGCTAAATTTTGCTTGTTTTTGAATTCTACAAAAATGAATTTCTACTTTTTTTATTCTTGTGTACTTTGCTTTTTTCACTCAATAGTATATTTATGAAATATAATTCATGTTGATATTTGTAGCTGTAGTTCATTTCTTTTCACTAGTCATGTTCAAAAAACTTGCTGAATGCTATCATTAATTATAATAAATTGTTCATGTATTTTCTATGTGGTGGACAGTCATAACTTTAACAAGTAATCACTTTTATTTCTTCCATCCCAACTAATATTCCAGTTATTTTTCTTATCTAATTGTTCTAATTTGGCCCTTACTCAATGGTATGTTGACAAACCAATGCCCTTCTACTCACCTCCTTACTCTCCCAATCCCTAATTTGTAGTATTGCCAATTTCCATAATGCAAACACTTCTACCATGATCAAAGATATGCTACAATAGTCTTGTTCTTGGGGAAGTCACTGGTCCTACCATCTTCCACATTAACTTGAAGCAGCTGGCTTGATAGAATGGTGAAATGGCCTTTTAAAATCACAGTTATATTGTCAGGTAGGAAACAATACTTTGCAGGGTGGGGGCAAAATTCTCCAGAAGGCTGCATATGCTCTGGATCAGCATCCAATATATGGTACTGTTTTTCTCATAGCCAAGACGCTACCAACTTGATTCTGTATGATCAAGGGTCCATCAGGCTGCTAGATTGTAGGCACGCTAGTCTATTTAATAGTTTCCAACCTTTTATTATTGAATTAGACGTTTGCTGTAAGTTTTGTTTTTTAAATAGATACCCTTGAAAGGTGAGAGAGTTCTCTTCCGTTTCGAGTTTGCTACTAGTTTTCATCACGGTTTCTGAATGTTCTAGCAGTTTTTCTGCACCAGTATAAGATAACCTTATCTTTTTTTTTTTTCTACTTCCACCTTTAAACTGTTAGTGTATAAATGCAGTTTCTAAATTGTCCTGTGCCGTTAATCTTTAACTCCTGGGGTAGCCTCACTTGGTAATTATCTATTATCTTCTTTATATAATGCTAGAGTCAGTAAGTATGACTCAACTGTCTACAGGTCCCCTTCTCATGTCTCTGAATTCTAAACAATATATTATTAGGATGAAGTATGAGATTGGTTCTACTTTGGTTCCCAGTCATTTCTGGAGCAATCATCCAAGGTCAAAGGTGACAACATACGTAGAATAGCTCTCCTTGCTGGAGCACTTTGTGTTGAATTAAAATTTTCTGAAAAGGAAACACCATTGTTATGACATTGGAAGTTATACTAAGAGATGTTCATTTATCCAATATGAAGGGTACTCTGCGTGTAATGTATACTAGGCATATTCTACTTTTTGGAGTACTTTAGGGGAGAATGTATTGATCATCATGAAGTAAATACATCAACTTGATAAAGACAACTCAATGATAAACATTACATATGCAATATTTCATTTTTACATACACAAAATTCTTGACTTTCGAGTTTACCACTTTAATGTTTTGGATGACATTACTGCCAAAATGTGAATTTAAAAACTTAATTTAATGTAATTTTCAATTGACAAATAATAATGGTATATATGTATTATATTAATTGCATATATTAAGTGAGATTTTGAGATATGCAAAAATTATAGAATAATTAAATCAAGTTAATTAATATAGCCCTCACCTCACATATATTTTTTAATAGTGCAACTAATTAAAATCTGCTTTCTTCACAATTTTGAAATATATGTTACATTATCATTAACTATAGTCACCATGCTGTGCCATAGGTTTCAAAACCCTATTCCTTCTGTCTAACTGAAACCTTGTACTCTTTGACCAATATCTCCTCAATCTTCTTCACTACTACCCAAGCTCCTGGTAATCACCATTTTACTCTCTGCTTCTATGAGTTCAACTTGTTTAGATTTCACGAGTGATTATCATGAGTACTTGTCTTTCTGTGCCTTACTTATTTCACTTATGTCCTCCAGGTTCATCTATGTTGTCACAAATAAGAGGATTTTCTTCTTTTTAAAGGTTGACTAACATTCCATTATGTATATACACATTTTCTTTATCCATTTGTATTTGTCCCCAAGTGTCTTGAGAGACACTTAAGTTGATTGTTTATTTTGGCCATTGTGAATAATTCTGCAATGAACATCGGAGTTCAGATATCTCTTCTACATACGAATTTTATATATAAAGTTTCCTATGGCTATATATCCAGTAGTAGGATTGATAGATCATACAGTAGTTCAATTTTTAATTTTTTGAGGAAACTTCATACTGTTTTTCATAATGGCTATACTAATTTAAATTTCCACCAACAGTGTACAAGAGTGCCTTTTTCTCCACATGTTTGCCACACTTTTTTTTTGAGAGTCCTTTTAACAACCATGAAATAATAGCTCATACTTTAACTTTGCATTTCCCTGATGATTAGTGATATTTAGCATTTTTATATACCTGTTGTTTATTTGTATGTTCTTTGTTGAGACATACCTAGGCAGGTTCTTTGCCCGTTTTTAAAAATTGAGTTATTAGTTTCTTTTGTTGTTGAGATGTTTTAGTTTCTTATACATTTTGGATATTAACACTATCAGATTCATGGTATGCAAGTATTTTTTCCTAATCCATGGGTTGCCTTTTCACCCAGTTAATTGTTTCCTTTGCTTTTTAGTTTTGTGAAATCCCATTTGTCTATTTTTGCTTTTGTTGCCTGTGCTTGTCAGGTCAACAAAATGTAAGTGCAGTTCTTTAAATAGATATTGGAATCTAACAGTAAAAGAAGTAAGCAATATTAATTTCACTAGGAGGTAAAAATATAATTTCTAAGATATTGAATTTATGCTTGTTATTACATTGCTGTTCATTTAATGAGTAGAATAGTGATTGAAAATCAGGGAATGTTACTTTACTTAGCTATGAATACAGACTAATAATTTTGACCTATGAAAGGAGATATTATAATAATTAAGTAGTATACTTAGAGGTCTTTAGGAATAAAATAAAAGTTGAAAAGATGACACTGTAAAGTTTATTCATGGTGTACTTTTTCCTGAATAGCTTTACCAGATAATTGTTAGCTTGTGGATTCCCTAAGGACAACAATCAAGTTCTTGTCACTTATTATTCCTAAAAATTGTGGCGAATATTCAATGACTGTGCATATGATAGAAGGAAAGTGGTCATGTGGGAAAAAGACAAATGGAATTACGGTACAAAATATACTTAAAATAAGACTAATAAAACTGCAATTGTAAAGGTGAACTGGCATAGAGACTGAACAGGAATGTGCACACAGAAGGGGGAGAATTGGAAAAGCAGAGGTCATATCTAGGCTGGCCCAGAACACAGGCACACACAGGAGGACTTGATCGTCTCTTAAACTCTGCTACCCCAGGCAACTGTCAATCTTCCTCTTGTGTTTGTGCCAGACTTTCAGTCTCCTCTGATTCCATGAAACCATGCAGATTCTGTAAGAGTCCAAGGAATATTTCTCTTTTATCGCTTTGAAACTTTAAATCATATTGGGTTGATATTTGACATACTTGTTGACAGCCTAAATGGATTTTTTTCTTTTTAATAGTGTAGCTTAGATAAATCTTTCTTTTGTTGTAGGGGAGCCAAAAATGTTTTTATGGCTAGCTCAAGTTTATTAAGCAGCCAGAGATTTAAAAAAAAAAAATGCAACCATTTAATTTTTAATATGGATTGGTTCCTTTTGGTAATTAAAAACTAACATTTTGTAAAATTGCCAACATTTTAATCAAAATAATGTAGGATTTTGTACATAAAGCATTTAAATATGTTTTAAACCTTTCTGAGATGGAATCATGAAATACAACAGACTGAAATGAGGTCTTTTATTGCCTATTTTCTATTTAGACCAAAGGTCATATATAAAGTTCAGCAAAGGCCATATTAAATTTTAATAGAGTTTAAAGTTTACTTGGAGTGATACATGTCTAAATATTTTGTCACTGTACTAACATGTGGCACTAGGAGGTATAAGAACTAGGTATCACCTTGGTTAAGTAGGCTTTGAAGTTTTTGCCACTAGTCAAGTTAGATCAATGATGACCCAAGTCTCTCCCACTTTTCTCATTAGTGGCAGTGCCAATATGTTGCTTTTAAGTTGGGATAACAATGTAGCCAGAATGCTTTGACAACTGGAGACAGACATTTTCTTATTTAGCCAGAGACCAAATAAAAAGAGGCCAAGAGGAGAGTTTTACTTTCTTTTGTGTGCTTAGAAGTCTACATCTCTGGTGAGCATTCAGACATAAGCATTATCAAACATAATCATCTCAAGGGCCTTGAAATGGTTATGCTTTGTGCATTTCTATACAGTGTGCTGCATTTCATTCCCTTCTTTAATTTCTGTACAGCCAGAGGTATCTTAGAATTTCTTCTTCTGTCTTAGCCATTATATCAGTCAAACAGAAATCAAATACTAGTTACCTTACATTACGTTTTAATGAACATTAACACAACATTCTTAATATTGAACATCATGTGTTTTGCTCTTTTATTAATGTCTTATTAATTTTCCAACTTCAAATGCTAATTATTAAATACATATTCTATAATGCCATCCTGACAGCTTTTTAAATTTATTCATTCTTAGATAACTCATATATAAAGAATGATCAGACATATTTTGACTGTATCAATTTCATTCTTTCAAAAGGTTAACTGAGACCATGATAAAATTCTTAATTCTGAACTTAATTTTTCTCAGTAAGTAAAGCTAGTTTAATAATATTAAATAATAGCCATCAATTAAATAATGAGCTCCACTGAAGTCAGTTTAACAAACTGAATTCAAAAGAATATTATCTCTGCTCAAAGGCAATGCAACATCCTATAGAGACCTAATAGGTTCCAAGTGCTAATAATTTGGCCTTCATCACATTTAGAAGTTTTAAGCACTTTGAAATAATGTGAAAGTATATGTGGAGATGGAGTTTGGGCTGAAATTTGAACTGCTGTATAGATCTGTCTGCTTCCTCCTGATTGTTAGTTTTTTCATGTATTTTTGCAGTACTATGAAGGTGAAGATCACTAGACTCATTTTCTTTATGTTGATGGAGCCTCTGAAAGCCCCAAACTACCACAAAGTCAGGAAATGCAAAGTGTGGTCACTTTCCACAGCCTATTATGAAATAATATTGCTTAGTATTCTTGCGTTATGTGAGGTTTCAGTTATTGATCTTGAGCATATCATCAACAAGCAAATAAGTGAATGTGGCCCTCTTTCCCCCCTTTATTTTCTACAAAGAATTAGCCTGATATTATAGCCAACCGCAAACTTTACTCTGCCCCTAAAACGATTAGTGCACATATGCTTCAAAAAGCAATGATTAATGTGTTTTTTATTATTGTATATTATGAATGTGTAGTTTACGTTTGTGATAAGATTCTAAAATTACTATTTTTTAAAGGTTAGCTGTAGTTGTGTGTTTAGAAAATACAAGCATAAACATTAAGAGATGCTTCAACTAAAATAAATTGTGCTGAATTTTTGGTCTTTGGGGTACAAGGCAATTGTATAGCTGCCAGTGACCTGAACTGGTCTTCAATTATTCACTGATCAAAAGATAAGACTTATATTTTGCTAATTAATGCAGCTTTCCAAGTAATAACATACAGAATAACACAAGCTTCTTTTTAAAATAAATTTTCTCCACAGGGTGAAGTATATCTGTTCTTTAAATTTTTGATGTTTTCTTTAAAAAATTTATCAATTTTCCCCCAGAATGATCTGTCTTCTTTTTGCCTGTGAACAGAAATTGCTAAGAGACATATGGAAACCCTCCACATTTTCTCTAAGGCTGCCCAAAGTCTATAATACAAAAGACTATACGATTTAAACTTGTTCTTTGTTTTAGCATCATTCTTCATCTTTAGAGAAAAAAATAACACATCTAAAACAAAACAAAAAATGAACCAATCCCCAGCTGCAAAAAATTCTGTAAGTACAACGTGGTTGTTGAGCATGGAGAATTTGGAATCAGATAAACAACCTAGGTTTGAATTTCAGCTTTCCCGTATTGCCTTGGACAAAATATGAACTTTCCTCAGCTTCAACTTCATATGTAACATTCCAGGCAATGATTGAGTTAGCCTTACAAGATTCTTACAAAGATTGTGTGATATACTCTGCCTAGCAGAGCACCTGGCACGATCAGGAGATAGTGATTAATGAGAAAAATGCTTTATGGCTCTTACCTTTGTATATCGTTATCAGTTGAATTGTGTTCCTGCAAGATTTATAGGCGGATGCCCTAATCCCCAGTACCTCAGATTGTAGCTGTATTTGGAGATAGAGCCTTTAAAGAAGCAATTAAGGTAAAATGAAGTTGTATGGGTGGGCCCTAATTCAATACAATGGGTGTCTGTATAAGAAGAGATAATAAAGACACAGACATGAGCATGCACAGAGGGAAGTCCTTGTGAGAATACAGCGAGAAGACAGCCATCTGTAGGTCAAGGAGAGGGGCCTCAGGAGAAGTCAACCCTGCCAACAACTTGTTGTTGGACTTCTGGCCTCCAGAACTGTGAAAAATCCATTTCTATTGTTTAAGCCAGTTAGTCTATGGTACAGTCCATCATCCGTATCCCTGGGTTCCCCATCTATGAATTCAACCCACCATGGACCAAAGATATTTGGGGGAAAATAGTCAATAAAAATATCAATAACAATAAAAAATAATAAAATTAAAAAATGAACATCTAACAACTATTTACAGAGTAATTACATTGTATTAGGTATTATGAGTAAATCTAAGTAATCTAGAGATAATTTAAGTAATAGGGTAGGATGTGTGTAGGTTATATGCAAATGCTATTCCATTTTATATAAGGGACTTGAGCATCTGTAGATGTTGATATCTGCGGGGGTGTCCTGGAACAAATCATTCATGGATACCAAAGGATGATTGCATTTTGTTACGGAATCCCTAGCAAACAAATATGCCTACCCAGGCCAACTTTCTTCTCCAGTGTTTGGAACAGACTTATTGCATTGGACAAAAGTGTTGGGCCTACGACTATGCTCAGCCATGATCATAGTAGCTATAGAAACCACAGTCATTTGCCCAGGCCCAAAACAAGGTTAGTCAGAGTTAGAGTTAGTCAGGCTTTTTCTGTTAAAGGACATGGGTTTATTCTCTAATTCTTTGCTTAAAATTGTGGCCCTAGAACATATGCCCAGTGATACAAAGGCAAGCTTGAGAGGAAATGGCAGGTACTCAAATAGAAGAAAAGGTGAAAGACAAAGAGGGAGAGTCCCAGAGCCACCCTTAGTTTCAACAACTGTCTTTAATTTTGTGAACTTCTCTCCAAAAAGTTTTCTTTTGAAGTTGACTTATTGTCATTTTTAGCTCAAAGAAATCCCTACTACTCTTTTCATTTCTGTTATAAAACTGAACATACAATTCCATGAGAAAAAAGAATCCTTGCATCAACAGAGTTGACACATTACAGGTTGGGTTGTATGTTCTTCTCCCCGTTCAAAAAGATATGTTGAAATCCTAACTCCCCAGTTCCTTAGAATGTGACCTTATTTGGAAATAGGGTTTTTGCAATTATATTTAGTTAAGATGAGCTCACACTGGAGTCTGGTGAGCCTCTAATCAAATATGACTGGTGGCATTATAATAAGACAGCCATGTGAAGATGCAGAGATACACAGGCAGAATGCTACCTAACAATGGAGGCAAAGACTGGAGTGATGTATCTACAAGCCAGATAATGCCAGTGATAGTTGGCAGACTACCAGAAGCTAGGAAAAGGCAAGAAAGGATCCCTGTACAGATTTCAGAGGAATCATGGACATGCCAGCATGTGGATTTCAAATTGGTAGCTTCTAGAACTGCGAGACAATAAATTCACTTTGTATTAAGCTTTTCAGTTTGTGGTAACTGTAACTTGTTGCAGAAGTTCTAATAACCTAGTACAGCACTAAGAAAGGGGTTAAGGTTCATAGCAGTCTTAGTTTTTCATTGAGATCCCACATTTTGTGTAAGAAGACCCTCTTCTGATCTCCTCTAGTCTTTATTTACACTTTTCAGTTTTTAAAAGCACAATGCAATTTGTATGTGTTTTAACATATTTCCTGTGTCGACAACTAGATGGTAAGTCTTTTGAGGTCAGGACCTATGTCTTTTAGCTCTCCACTGCCCAGCACAGTGAATAAATTCATGTACATCATGTTGTCACTGTCATCATCAACAGCATAAACATCATCACTATCATAATCATCACCATCATTACCATTAATGCACCATTAATACAGCTACTGTTTATTTATTATTACAGGGTTAAACAAGGTGCCTTTTTTTTTTTTTTGAGATGGAGTCTTGCTCTATCACCCAGGCTGGAGTGCACTGGCGTGATCTCGGTTCACTGCAAGCTCTGCTTCCTGGGTTCATGCTATTCTCCTGCCTTGGCCTCCCAAGTAGCTGGGACTACAGGTGCCCACCACCACGCCCGTATTTTTTGTATTTTGTACAAAAAAATTGTAAAAATTTTTTGTATTTTTAGTAGAGATGGGGTTTCACCATGTTAGCCAGGATGGTCTTGATCTCCTGATCTTGTGATCCGCCTGCCTCAGCCTCCCAAAGTGCTGGGTTACAGGTGTGAGCCACTGCGCCCAGCCAACAAGGCGCCTTTCATATATTATACCACATAATCTACACAAGACCCGTGTTAAATAGCTATTAACCTATTTAAAGAAGATGAAACTGTTGCTGAAAGAGAAGTTTGGGAAGTACATTTCCAAAGTTCCCACAGTTGATGGGAGAGGAGGATTAAACATAATTTTAAGTATCTCCAAAGTAAAAGTCTTGAAGACAATGTGATTGTTATTTTGTAAATCTTCTCTAATTTTGCAACTCTTAAGCATTCTAGAATCCCACTCATGCTCTGAGTCACCCAAAATGATGCTCTTATACTTTTTCAGGGGCTGCAACTCAAAGTTTCTATCTTTGTTATTCTAAGATATTATAATAATTATATTAGTGATACTTCTATCTTCATCTTTCTCCCTCTCTCTCTCCTTCTCTCACTTTACTTAATCTTCTGGCTGTATTGTAGTTTAGGTTGGGTGAAATAAAATTATTACTTTTTCAATACTATATAGATTTAAAATTTCATAAACAGATTTTCAGAAAATAAATGATATAGACATTAACTATTTTTCTAATTTCCAGAACAAAATAAGACTCTCTTAAAAACCACTGGGATGACCCTGACTCCCTCCATTCCCAACTCTGAACTAAAGCTGCCCTGTTGGGTTACCCAGGACCTCAGATCTCAGCTCTTTCATTGTTTTGTCAGAAAACTCTTCTCGGCTTCCCACTCTAGATCAAGCTCCACATTATATATTTTAATAATACCATGCACTATCCTTTTATAGCAGTTATTACTATTAGATTTTAAAACTGTATTTGTGTGATTATTTTTTCATTTTTACCATTGACATGATCCAGTTTTCTGTAAATGTCATGAAGACACGACAGCTTCTTTTTACTCAACACTGTCCCTGGTAAGAAACTAATTCAGTGCCTGGTATGGAAACAGTAATAAAAAAATTGACCAAATAGATGAATGAATACATGGCCCTAAGTGTAATGCCCCTTTGGCTCTTCCCAGTCTTTATTCTAGGCTTATATGACTTGAGTGGTTGAACAATCCTCCTACCTCAAACTATCTTTCACTTGGTTTCTGTGACATGGTACCCTGAGCTCTTCCATCTCTGTTCACACTCTTGATCTCTTTTCTAGATTTGTGTCATCTTCTTCCTCTTTACGTGAACATTTTCACAGTCTATTTTTTTTTCCTTCTGACATTTTTTATTGGACAATCAGTGTCAATTGTCATCCTGTCTCCCTCTTCACTCAGCACTTTCTCAAGTGCCAGGATTGCAGCCTGTATCTGGTGCAGTCAGATGTTTTCATTGTGGTACAAAAGCGTCAGATTTCATAGCATTGCCTTGCTTAATGTGTCTGTCTACACTCTCCTGTTTCCCTAAGTGATGAGAAAGATTTATGTCTTACTTGTTTTATCTAGCACGGTGCCTTATACATATATGTATGAAAGAAAGATTGAATCAACTATCTGCTCAAAAGCCTCCAATTGTGTTTGTCACACTCAGAATAACACCCAAAGTCCTTGGCAGAGTCACCAAGTCTTGACCTCAATTACCATCTTTTGCTCTCTCAGATCAAGTTAAAATGGTCTTTTTGCTGTTTTTTGACATACTATACATACCTTCTCATTTCAGGATTTTTGATCTGCTGTGCCATAAGCCTTGAATCTATTAATGAATAGATTTTAGGACATCTGTGAAACTGTTTCCCCCATATATTCATATGGCTTGTTCTTCTTAAAGCCTTCATTCAAGTGCCATCCTCCTGGAAGAGGCCTTTACTGACAACATTATCTAAAATAGCAACATACTTTACTTTCCATCCTGTATTTTGCTCTACTTACGTTGCTCTTCATAGCACTTAACAATATCTAAGATTACAGGTTTATTGCCTATTTATAGGGAATATAGGCCTTTGCTACTAGAATATAGGCTCTGAGACAGAAGGGTCATTGTCTATTATACTCATTGCTGTATTCTCAGCAATGGGAAAAGCCCCATAGTAGGTATGCTGAGTGAATGAGTCAATCAATATTCTTAAGCTTTTCAATGACAGGCATCATTTCATGTTCCATTTTTACATTACCTATCACCTGGCACCCTGTCCTCAATACAGCAGGTTTTCAAAAAATATTTGTTGAAGCTACATTCTTATGAGGTTCCTATTTCATGATAGGGAGGAGCTCCAAAATAGGCTCTGTTTGAAACTTTAGATCACTATTTTGTTAGATATCAGAAAAAGGTCTTGCCCTTGAATTGCTGATTTTGAATTTACTTCTAACTTTTTCTGCTACCAAATTATTTTATTTCACTCTCATATCTTATTTTTCTTATTGTGTATTCAGTTTTCAACATGCTGTAATATTAATGTATAAGATATCTAAATGAATGAGCACATTTGTAATGGAGCAGGGCCTTCTAGCTGGGACACCTCTCATACTGACAAGAATTACAAACACTTTCATAGATGTTTCAGAAACAGTTTTAGTAGATACATTATAAATAATTAAGAAATGGAATAACCTTTTACTGAATAATTTTCATAAATCATAACTTTGTTCTTTATGGACAAATGAAAAACATAACAAAATAGGTTTTGGTACCATATAGATGACAAAGTGATCACTTACCAGAGAAGAAAGAAAATGCATAACTTCACTAAAATGGTTATAGTTTTGGGAAATATTCTGGAAAATTTTTTACCTAATAGGGCTGAGCAGTAGGAAACCCTGAACTAAATTTCAGAAAATCAGATTGAGGTTTAACTGCATAATAATTGTGATTTAGAACCAAATGACTTAAACTCTTGGCATCTCCACTTTCTTATGTATTATCTTCAAAGCATCTCATCAAGATAAATGAAAAGGAGAGCCTTATTCATCTCTTCTTTGAACAAAGTCTTATTCATACTTGTATGTGAGAGTTCAGCCCTTTCTTTAAAAGCAAAAATACATGGCACAGACAGTCCCAGGAAGTTGTAGCACTCCCTAAAATGAAAAGTTAAGTAGACATATAACTAGCACACAGTAGGGAATCCAGGCTATGGTTTTCTCACTTAAACTTTACATTTTGATCATACCACGCACACTAAAACAAAAAAATGAGATATTTTTGCCTTTAGATTCACCCAAATAACAAGTATTCAGAAAATTTTCCATTTGAGTCAAACACATTACCAGCTAGAGGGATGGGGAAAAAGATAAAGAAGGAATTAAATCTGTGTTCACTATGAAAGGAATAAAAAATCCTAAACAACTTAGTGGAAGACATTCTAAATTGAAGGTATTATAAGGAAGGCACTTTTGTCAAATTTAAGATTTTATGTCACAGGTTCATAACATCAGGGCCACCAACCCCATGGTCCATAAATTGATTTCAAGGGCTGTGCGAAGTTGGATGGGGAAAAATTACATCTTTATTCTTGTTAGCTCCCAAAGGAAATTTAGCATTTCCTTCAATTATGAATGTAGGCAGCAATGGCAATAGCAGTACTTATAATTTTATCATGAATAGACATTAGAGATATTTTTAAGTCACATTACAGTTCTTGGTGGTATCACAAATTATTGTTTATGATCATCACTGCTTTGGGAGTTATTTTGCATATTGCTAGGTCTTGTTATTTAATGTGTTAACAGAATTACATAATTGAAAACATATTTGAATATCAGTATTTCAATATATAGGTTTCCTTTATAATTCTACATATTCGGTTTATGCATTCCAAAATGTTTTTCTGGTAACTTAGGCTTCAACAGACTACCAAAAAGGTCCATGGTACAAAAAGAGGTTAAGAATCTCTGATAGTTTGGTATTTTGTATTGAATTATATATTCAGCTAAGATATGTTTTTTAATTTTTTTTTTTTTTTTTTTTTGAGATAGGGTCTTGCTCTGTAGCCCAGGTTGGACTGCAGTGGTGTGATCTTGGCTCACTGCAGCCTCAGCCTTCCAGGCTCAAGTGATTTTCCCATCTCAGCCTCCCAAGCAGCTGGGACTACAGGCTTTTGCCACAAGTTCAATTTTTATATTTTTTGTAGAGTTGGGTTTTATTGCCCAGTCTGGCCTCGAACTCTTGGACTCAAGCAATCCACTTGCCTTGACCTCCCAAAGAGCTGAGGTTACAGGCTGAGCCACCACACCCGGTCTTAAACAAATTTAAAGGGCAAGATAATACTAAGAATTAGGGAAAAAGGATTTCTTAAAAATTATGAAACTGATATTGTAATGAGTTCAATATAAGAAAGCATTATCAAAAAGCATATAGATTAAACTTACAAATTTACATATTATAAAATAAATGGGAAGGTAACTACCTTCCAATAAGGAGTATCCAAATAATCCTGTGGCAAAAAGGAAAGCTTTATGACCAGTCAGAGCATGTCGATAGCAGGCATATGGCCTTCCAGAGAACAGACAGCAAGACTTTCCATTGTCTTTACACTACCTTTAAAGTTACACATGTATAAGTCACTCAAGGATGATTAGATTTCTTGATATATTTAACATTAACTCTTCTATTATTTGCACATTTTTGTTAAGAAATTTCCTAGACAATATTGTTTTCTTATGAAAACATAATAAAAAAAATTTTTGTTTTTTTAGAAATCTAAAAAAAGAAATTTTGAAATGTAACATTGGATTTGAGACAATGCAAATACGATGTATATCAATCTGTACTTTGAGGACATCCATCTCTATTTCTAGAAAGATATAACTGAATTCTTTTATTTTGATTTCTGAAGAATTATTGAGGTATTGTTTCTTACTTTGAGTTCTGTTTTTTTCTTTTTTTAAGTAGAGGTGAATGAGTTGTATGTTAACCATTATATTAAATAAATGTGTATAGGACAGTGAAAAATCACCAGATTGGTTCTGAAGATGTGAAGGAAACGTGTTGACAAAACAAAATAAGCCCCAACATCAATAACAAAGGAGACTGATAAGTCGAGGAATTACTAACTATTTTTAAAAACTAGTCGGCTTAAAAATAGAGTAAATACATATTATTTACTTTAGAAAAGCATACTCTGTTCCAATTACATCATTTGCATATTAGTTATGATTTATACATGAATGTGTCTTAAGGTCTTCCAAGTTTTTTTTCTCTGTATTTCTCTTTCTTAAACTTATGGGGTGGGGTGAAGGAATGAGGAAGAGAAGAGGCATAATGAAATATTTTAAAAGTTCCCTTTAATTTTGCCTGAAAAGGATACAGTGTGGTAGATACCATTTCTCTCTAACCACAATATATATACTAAGGTAGATATTATGGTACCCTTTAATCTCTACTTAGAGATTTTTTGAAGGTGCATTTTATGAGAGGTTAAACTAAAAATAAATATGCCTTTCAAAAAAGGTAAATATATTTAGATATTATGAAACTAAAGCCACATGTATTATTAATAACTGTCTATTTTATATTTATTTCTGCATTTTGATAAACAACATGCAATCCACAAGCTTACAATAAAATATGCAGAGAGTTCACCAAAATTAACACATAGCTCACTGTCTATGCACTGTGAAAAAGGTGTTACTTAAGCTTCTTCACCATTTGTGTCTCTTATTACCAGATGGAAAGGATTCTTAATATCAAATGGTACTCAAAATTCCAAAGATAACTAGCTTATAACTTAAAGGAATCTCTTAGAAGTTGTATAGCTGGCCCTTCTATGTATAGAGAGATGCATCTCTAAACAGTAAAATAATGAAACAGAAAACAGTAAATTGATCAACTCTTTAGACATTGAGTAAGAAAAGATTAAAATCTTCTTCCATATTTATGGTAAGAAAGCTTTTTTTCTATCTCACCTAAGTGAGAAATTTAACTTGTTCATTAATTTTTAATTATTCTGTTTGAGGATACATGATAAATTCAAACAAAAATAAGGTGGTACCACATCTTTTGCTTTTCTTGTTTCCTCTATAACATCTCAAAATAACACTTTATATTGATACAGCTTTTGAACAAATTTAAGCTCTCCCTTATTATTATTATTATTATTATTATTATTGAGATGGAGTCTTGCTCTGTCACCCAGGTTGGAGTGCAGTGGTGTGATCTTGGCTAACTGCAACCTCTGCCTCCCAGGTCCAAGTGATTCTCCTGCCTCAATCTCCTGAGTAGCTGGGATTACAGGTGCACACCACCATGCCCAGCTAATTTTTGTATTTTTAGTAGAGACGAGGTTTCACCATGTTGGTCAGGCTAGTCTCCAACTCCTGACCTCGTGGTCTGCCTGCCTCAGCCTCCCAAAGTGCTGGGACTACAGGCGTGAGTCACTGCGCCCAGCCTAAGCTCTCCCTTATTATTTTATCCAACTCTTACTAGAGGTCAAGAGTAGGTATAGTAATGTCTTGGAGTCAATTTATCTTTCCTGAAAGCTGATTGTTAAATTTTATTAAAAGTAACAACAATTTTAATAAAATTTATTAAAGTTAACAATTTTAATAATATTAAAAATTAAATTATATAAACTTCTAATTACATCAATTATATTTAAAACAAAGGAACTAAGCACTCAGGAGTCATCATTTTCTAATTACTTTGTCACAAATGCTGTCAATAGTACTTTTTCCCCTATTCTAAGTATGACATGATTTGACTCTGTGTCCTCACCCAAATCTAGAATTGTAATACCCACGTGTCAGAGGAGGGATCTGGTAGAGGTGATTGGATCATGGGGATAAACTTCCCCTTTGCTATTTTTGTGATTGTGAGTTCTCACAAAATATCGTTGTTTTAAAGGATGTGGGACTTCCCCTTTTGCTCTCTCTTTCTCTTTCTTGCCACCATGTAAGACATGCCTTGCTTCTCCTTTGCCTTCTGCCATTGTTTTAAGTTTCCTGTGACCTCCTAGCCAAGTGGAACTGTGAGTCAACTAAACCTCATTTCTTCCTAAATTACCCAGTCTTAGGTAGTTCTTTATAACAATTACCTTTATATTCGCAATACTGATATAAAGTAGCTATTATCAGCCAAACTTTACTAATGAGAAAAACTTTTTTTTTTTTTTTTTTTGAGATGGAGTCACACTCTGTCACCCAGGCTGGAGTGCAGTAGCACGATCTTGGCTCACTGCAACCTTTGCCTCCCGGGTCCAAGTGATTCTCTTGCCTTAGCCTCTCAAGTAGCTGGGATTACAGGTGCATGCCACCACACCCAGCTAATTTTTGTATTTTTTAGTAGAGACGGGGTTTTGCCATGTTGGCCAGGCTAGTTTCAAACTCCTGACCTCAGGTGATCCACCCACCTCGGCCTCCCAAAGTGCTGGGATTGCTGGGATTATAGGCATGAGACACCGCACCCAGTCCCAAAACTGTATCTTAAATACTGTAAGTAATGATCCTACTCAACATAGTAGTGACTAGTGTTGGGCCTCTACTGCATAGCTACTGCCTTTTTTTTTTTTTGGTCAGTTACATAGTCAACAAATATTAAGTGTCATACCTACTAAGTGAAAGACATCATAACTGGGAATTTACAGAACAACCTAATACCTCCTTCCCCATCCTCACTCTCAGATGATGACTTCACTTTACATTCCACAATGAAAGGAGAAAGTCTCAGAAGAGAATGCCAAACATCATTCTTACCTGTGGTTATTCTACTGTTCTTTGAACACACTTGGCAGTTTGCCAACACAAGTCCTCTTTGTTCTTCCCTCTGCCTAGAATCGTTTTCAAGTGTGCTCATAGTAGTGCTCTTATTTCCCTCAAACTTTTACTCAAAAGTAACCTTCTTGCCGAGTCCTTCCGTGGCCACTTTATCTAAAAGTCATCCCTCCTTTTTTATTTTAGTATGCTATACCCCCTTTCTTTGTCTTATTTTCTTTTTCTTAGCATTATCACTATCCTATGAACTATATTTAACTTATTTATTTTCTTTATTGTTTATCTCTTTTTCTATGATGTAATTTTCAGCAGACTAGGGATTTTTTGTTCTTTTTTCATTCAACATCTTACCCTAAAACCCAGAACAGTGTCTAATGCATAGCAGATGCTAAATAAATATTTATTGAATAAAAGATTAAGACACAAATCTAAAAATTAGAGCAGTGAACTATCTAGTTAGGTCTATTTTAGTATGAAAAGGGAAACTCAGCCAAGCTTCTCCACACTATGAGGAAGTGACTGTGAGTACATATGCCCAGGAAGCCAGGAATTTTGAGATTTACTCTGTGATAGTTCCAAGTCAATTCAAGGCAGTCGAGTGTAAGCCTTTGTGGATCCTTACTCTCATGCTGAACCATGACCTCGATTTAGCAACTCCAGCAAGGTCTTGTTCTTCTTTCTCTCATCCAGTTATATAACATAGACAGAACATACTTTCTGTTTTGCCTAGTTTCTATTTGCATACACTTTCGGCTTAAATGTAGCTCTTGTCTGCCCTGCACCCCACACAACCACACTGCTGTCTCTGGTCATCATAAACTTTTGGCTTCAGTTTCCACTACTGTTTGCTTTTCTCTGTCTCCTAGATGAAGATTATAAGAGACAGTATCTTCCTTAGCAAATATTTTTACAATTTAGGTAATTGACCAGACTAAGAACTGACTGTCTTCAGACAAACTCCCAGGACACCATCCGCGACAATGGCAGTACTGTCTTATAGTACAGAATGGTTTCCTAAGGACTACTTGTTTAGTAGAGGTTATAAACAAGGCATGGTACTTAGAAAGAGTCATGGGAAAATTCTGGCATCAAAGCTGTTGCGTTCAGTAAGATCTAAAGATATAAAAAAAATCGCAATTATTCTAGAAATGTCACACTTACAACAACACATGCTGGATTGGTCAGTCGTTGAGCACATTAAGCAAGCATATTTAATCTCCATATACTGTTCTAGGCACTATACCATGGTGGCAAACAAACAAGTTCCTTGTTTGTGACACTTAAGACTGAAGGACAAGATGGACAATAAACAAGTAATTAAAGAAATTCTGAAAGCAATAAATGTTATGTAGAAAATTAAGGTATCAGGTACTATTTTAGAGTAGGAAAGAACATCCCTCTGAGATGAGTATGAAGCTGAAATATGCATGATAAAATGTTATCAGCCATGTGAATATTGAAGGGATAACATTGCAGACCAGTGGAATACATTTGGCAAGTTCAAAGATAATTGACAAAATTGTGGCTGGGGCATACTGGTTGAGGTGGTGAGTAATATGCCATGAGACCAAAGAGACACTCTGATGTGAGAATCTTCAAGTTGTAACCATCCAAGTGAGAAATGAGAGTGGCCTAGACTAGGAGGTATTAGTGGAGATAGCAAAAGGAAGGGACCTAGGATTGTTTTAGAAGTTGAGTTGATAGGACTTGCCTGATGTCCTGTATGTGAATTATATGTATTAAAAAAAAAAAAAAAAAACAGGACATGGACACATAGTAGGGAACAACACACACTGGGGCTTGTTTGAGGATGGGGCGTGGGAAGAGAGAGAGGATCAGGAAGAACAGTTAGTGGATGCTGGGCTGAATACCTGGATGATGTGATGATCTGTGCATCCAACCACCAAGGCATATGTTTACCTAAGTAACAAACTGGCACATCTTCCACATGTGCCCCTGAACTCAAAATAATTGGTTTGAAGAACTGAATGTATTGTAATATTACTTACCGAGTTAGAAAGACTGAAAAGTACGAAGTTTGGTTGTATCTAGATATTGCTTGTCGATTCTCAGAAACTTTCCTCTTAAGTTGTCCTCTGTATTGCAGTGACAGAAAACCTGGAATCTAACTTTCTTAGATTCACTTACCAGCAGTTACTGGTTTAGGTTTTGCCTATGAGAAATTGGTGTGTGAGACTTGGAAGGCGAACAAGAAGCAGCAGCCATTGTTCTTCAGCGGGAGCTGCAGGCAGCAATATGGGCATTGGAGATGGCAAGTATGGAATTTTCCCCAGTGGCTTTAAGGTGTCCTCCTGATAATCACCTCCTTGAGTGCTGCAAGTAGCTGAGACTATGAACAGTGGTTTCTGTGTTTTCTGTGTATCCCGATTTCCTGTCCCTTGCTGTGGCTTCCCCAGTCTTGCCAATGGTTGTACAACAGTACTCTCCTTATCCACAGGTGATATGCTCCACAGCTTCCAGTGGATGCCTGAAACTGTGGGTAGTACCAAATCCTGTATGTACTATGTTTTTTTTTTCTATACATACATACCTAAGATAAATTTTGATTTATAAATTAGGCACAATAAGAGACTAACAGCTGTAACAAATGATAAAATAGAACAATGATAACAATATACTGTAATAAAATTATGTAAATGTGGTCTATCTCAAAATATCTTACTGCATGTAATATCTTTGGACTGTGGTTAACATTAGGTAACTGAACTAAGGCATGTGAAACCATGAATACGGAATAATCCCCTAGTTCTCTGAGTTAAGTTATTTCCTGTATAAAATACTTAGCATGGTTAATATTTTCCTCAACAAGCTCTGACTGACATAGAGAGAATAATCAATAGTTCTGCTTTCTGGACTTCTAGAGGCAGAGATGTGAGCTGGAGATAAGGATTTTGGAGTCACTAGTGTTTATGTAACACACATGGGACTAATTGAGGTTTCTTTACAGATAAGAGAAATGGAAATGGGTACTGGGCGTGATGGCTCACTCCTGTAATCCCAGCACCTTGGGAGGCCGAGACCGGGAGGGTGGATCACCTGAGGTCAGGAGTTCGAAACTAGCCTGGCCAACATGGTGAAACCTGTCTCTACTAAAATACAAAAAAAATTTAGCTGGGCATGGTGACACACGCCTGTAATCCCAGCTACCCAGGAGGCTTACGCAGGAGAATAGCTGGAAACCAGGAGGTAGAGGCTGTAGTGACCTGAGATTGTGCCACTACACTCCAGCCTGGGTGACAGAGTGAGACTCTATCTCAAAAAACCACCCCCCCAAAAAAAACCACAACAACAACAACAACAACAACAACAACAACAAAAACAAACGAGAAAGAGAAATGGGGCAGGAGGGAATCCAGGGAATATAAACCTTTTGAAGCCAACTAAAAGACAAGTCAGAAAAGAATACCAAATAGGAGAAGTGAGTGAATCAGAAGGAAATTCAGGTGGATATGGTATTATAAATACCAAAAGAAGAAAGTATTTCAGCAAGAAGGTGTTATAGGCCTTTCTCCTTAGTTCAGCTAAGAGATGGGTCCTTGTCACACGGCCATGAAATATTAGGCTTGCAGACACTTTGAAGGGTGAGAAAAATAAAACTTACTGGGTGAAAAGGAAAAAACGGGAAACAGGGACTCAGCAGAGTGAGAGTCCTCCTAGTATAGGCTTCTCGCCTGGCAGATTGAATCCCAGGTTAGACCCAGGAAGATGAGGGACCCGCTCCTCATCCCTGCAAACACACGGACTTCCCGAGGCTCCACCCCAGTGTCCACTCCTCCCACTGTGCAGGCCAGTCAGGAGACTCTCCAGGGACCTCTTCATACCTGGCTGTTTCAAAGGGAGGTCATTGAAGGCTAGATGGGTTAGGGAAGGTTTTGCTGAAGGAAAGGGGACTTTGCAGATGGAGAAGGAGTGTAAGGAATGGGTAGTGCAGTATTCAGGGGAGATGGTTTATCTGCCAAAAGACCCCAGGTTCTTAATTTAGCTAATTTAGAAACCAAATTAAAGAGGATTATGGCTAAAGTCTACTGCTACTCTCTTGGTCACATAGAAAACCCTCCCTGTTGGATCTTTTGAAATGAAACATGCAAGTTCTCTAGGCTCAGTAGCCTGCATGCTGTCACCTTGAATCCCAGAGAGCACCTGTGCATGGAATAGTTCTCCACCTCTCTGCTTCCTCCTCACTTTCTGTGCAAGATGATTTCCTGGGTTAACTTCCTTCTTCCCATCCCCCTACCCACTGGAATCTTTTTCCAAGAACTTTTCCATTTTCTCACAGATGGGCTTTGATTTTCTGCCCCCTCTCCATTCCTGTAAACATCCAAACTTCTCTCAGGAAGAAGAAACCTGGACCTGACTGGACTGCCCAGTGAACTGGGATCATTGAGTACAATCAAGTCACGTGTGTTCATGGATCAAAGGGGTGTGCTCTTTCGCATCCTAGATGCCTTCTCCATGCTGTTTATAGCCCCCTGTCTTATTACACTACTGCCACCCCATGCTCAGCCACCCCAGTTCTCCCTGGCCAGTGAGCTTCAGCCTTATCTAGGAAAGGGAGAGTGGGGTGCAGCCATGCTGCAAGAGCAGGTCTTCCCTTATCCCAGCTTCCCCATCATCCCAGCAAGTCAAAATATCAGACAGCCCTCCCATGACCTTCCCCCTTATAGATACCAATTCCCAAACAGAGCCATTTTTACTCTATATTTATAGTCACACTCCTGTATAGCATTTTTCATAAGTTATATAGTAAATGGTCTAAGTGATTTGTGCTTCTAGTGTTCTCATTTGGAACTGAAGCATGATTCTATGAAATGTGAGGGAAAAAAACATTTTGTGTATTTTGTAGTACTATCTCTGTGGCCATGCCTGCCCCCACACACCCTTTAAATATGTGGGTTAAACCAGGACAGGAGCTGTGGCTGTCTTTGTACGCCAATGATTTTTAAAAATTGGATCTTTGTACTTGCATTGATTGTAATTTCTTTCTTTCTTTCTTTTTTTTTTTTTTAACTAGTTGTGGGAAGAGAGAAATAAAAATAATAAATTTCCCTCCACCAAAAAAGAAAGAAAGAAAGAAAGAAAGAAAGAAAGAAAGAAAGAAAGAAAGAAAGAAAGAAAGAAAGAAAAGGGGCCTTGAAAGGTGAATGTATGAGGTGAATATATGTTGGATAAGAAAGGACCAATTGTTTAGCTGCTTATTGAAGGTAGCCAGATGAGTGTGAACATGAAAGTAGAAGGGCTAATGCATGTGGGAACCTTGTGGATGGAATAGTGTGAAAAAGAGAATGTAAAAGAAACAGCAAGGCAAAGATGATCAGTTGCAGGTGGCCGTGAGAGGCAGCCACGAAGTTTGGACTTTTTAAGTAAGCAAAGAGAGTCACTAGAAGTTACTGTGTTGGTTATGAGTGGGCCAGGCCATTGAGAAAATAAGGTGAGATAAGCAAAAGGCATTTTGATGGAAGACATGTAGTAGGCTTTGATGACCTTAAGTATGGACATGAAATAGATGATTTTAACAGTTTTAAGTTGAACTGATTAAGAATAGGATAATATTATTGATAAAAAGGGAAGCCAGAAGAGGAAACTGATACTGCCTTTTTTTGTAAAGGTGATTTTATTTTTTTAAAGAGATGGGGTCTCACTGTGTCACCGAGGCTGGCATACAGTGGCTTTGTCATAATTCATTATAGCCCCAAACTCTTGGGTTCAAGCTAAATTTTTTTTTAAATTTTTTTTTAGAGACAGGGTTTGGCTGTCTAGCACAGCCTGGTCTTGAACTCCTGACCTCACACAATCGTCCCTCAGACAACTGAGTAGCTTGAACTACAGGTGCAAGCCACTGTGCTCTGTGACATTTCTAAATATAGTATAATGGTCAAAAGTTAAGAGTCATTTAATAAAAATTTTATTTGGAAAGAATTTGGTTTTCTTTGTTGCTCTCATCATTAAGAACATTTCAAACAAATACCAAAGTAGAGAGAACAATACATAAGTTTTTGTGTTTCTAATATCCACTTCAACAATGACCAACATACGCCGAGTCTTGTTTCACCATTGCCCCACCTACTTCATGTCAATCTCCAAAGTACCTTGAAGTGAATTCCAGTCGTTATATCATTTAATCTGTAAATGTTTTATATGTGTCTCTAAAAGAGAACTCTAAAAAAAAAAAATAATAATATCATACACATCTTAAAAACTGACATTATTCCTTAATGTCATTTAATGTTTGGCCAGACTTCAAATTCCCCTGATATTTTCATAATTTTTTTGTTAGTTAGTTTGAATTGGTATTCCAGTTATGTGGACAATTCTCTTTTTAAAAATATGTAACTTTAACACTCACAAAATAGTATACATATAACATATGTAAGATATGAAGTATAATAATAAAACAAATACTCTGAATCCCAAATCCCAACTCAAACACTAGAATTTATCAATGCTGATAAATCTACCTGTTTTTCCCTCCACTATCCAAACATTGTACCATTGAATCAAACATTAACTAGCACTGTTAATGTAAATTTCATCTAAAGCCGCCTCACATATTTTAAGTATTGCGAAAATGTTTCTCTGAATGTAGTAACCTAACCTAACTGGATGAGTAAAGAGACTGTTGCCCATTCTTACGCCAATCACCAAGTTTTGACCGATCAAAGACAGCCAACTGTTCAAACTGGGTTCAGATAAGGCAAATGCGGAGCTGTAACCAATCTGATTCCTTCTGTACCTCACTTCTGCTTTTTGTATGTCACTTTCCTTTTTCTGTCCATAACATGGCTACATGGGAGTCCCTCTGAACCTATTCTGGTTGAGGGGCTGCCCCATTCACAAATTGTTCATTGTTCAATTAAAGTCTGTTCAATTTATTTTGTCTAAGATTTTTCTTTTTCACAGCTCTATCCTGAGTTGTATATTTATTATTCCCTTGCTCTCTTTTCTTCTTTTTTAAAAAATAGTTTTACCAGAAATGTATGTGTTCTTAAACAATATGCTGTTTAGTTTTCCTTGTTTTTAAGCTTTAGAAAAATATCATATACTGTGTTGATTTTTTTTTATTCAACATAATGCTTCTAAAGTTCATCTAAATTGTTTTGCGTAGCTATAGTTAATTCATTTCTATGGCTGTATGATCTTTCAAAGAGTGACTATCATTGTTTACTTATCTGTTCTGTTTGTAAACAGGATATTTTGTTTGTTTCTAGCTTTTTCCACTATGAAAAATTTTTATGAACAATATGTCTCCCATAACTTGTACAAAAGTTTCTGAAGGGTGAACCAAGGATTGGAATTGCTAGGTCACAGATTACTGCCATGTTCAACTTTGCAACATAACGCCAAATTGTTTACCAAAGTAGTTATAGCAATTAACATTTTTACTAGCAGCTCATTAGAATTCTAATTGCAGCACATCGTTACCAAATTAAGAATTTTCAGACGTATTAAATGTTGCCTATGTAGTTAGTAAAACAATAGCAAATCTTGGTTTTAAAATGTATTTTTTCTGAGCACTAGTGAGGTTGAACACTTTTTCGTATGATTGTCATTTAAGTCTCTCACTTCTGTAAAATGAGGATGTTCTACCTTTGACTTTTTTTTAATGGCTTATTTGATTTTTAAAAAGTCTTAATATGGAGGTGTTAATGTTATCAATAATAATCATTTATTATTTACATAATTTGAAATATTTTCATGTGACTTGTAGCTCCTGTTTTTCTTTTATGATCTTACTTGATAAAGAGGAATTCTTAATTTTAATGTAATCAAAAGAATAAATTACTTTAGCGTTCGTGATTTTGGGGTCTTGTGAAAATTATATTTTCTTTTTTTTTTTTTTTGAGCCAGAGTCTCGCTCTGTCCCCCAGGCTGAAGTGCAGTGGTGCGATCTCTGCTCACTGCAAGCTCCGCCTCCCAGGTTCATGCCATTCTCCTGCCTCAGCCTCCCGAGTAGCTGGGACTACAGGCACCCACCACCACGCCTGGCTAATTTTTTGTATTTTTAGTAGAGACGGGGTTTCACTGTGTTAGCCAGTACGGTCTCCATCTCCTGACCTCGTGATCCGCCCACCTTGGCCTCCCAAAGTGTTGGGATTACAGGCGCGAGCCACCGAGCCCAGCCTATATTTTCTTGTAAAAATTATATGGGCTGTAATTTTAAACAGGCAACCTCCTTAGACCAAAGCAGTTCCTGGCAAGGGACTGAGGTCTGGGCCTTCAGTGACTAAAACTTTTGGCGGTTGAGGAATAGTCTTCCTGAAGAGCATCTGGTATCACACAAAGTTTGCTATGATGATTTTGCAAAGTAATATTAGAAAAATATGCTCATTGTTGTGTCTCCAGTAACAACATAAAGTCAGCTACATAGTACGCATCCAATAAATATTTGTTGTGAGAGTGAATGTATCATGAAGTTCACACAGTGGAAAAATATTTCCATTCCCCCTCAGTTGTTTTTAGCCATGCATTAAATAATTCAATATGTCACACTGAATGGGCTTTAGGGAGGTCTAAGTTTTGACCACCTTTTTTGGTAATTGTTGTTGAACTTGATAGCACTGTGGTTGCATATGATGGAAGTTCAAATTGAAATAGCTTAAGAAACAGAGTGTAATTTATTTCCATTTATAATAAAATAAAAGTCTAACAGACATTTCAGATATGGTTGGTTCTATGGGCTGAAATGAGTTCAAAATGACTCTCTTTACTTATTAGTTCTTTCTTTACGTTGGCTTCTTTCTTATTCAGGCCCTCCCTACAGAGAAAAAAAAAAAAAAACCATGGCAATCAGCTGCTCAAACTCAGATCCTACTATGATGGCAATGGCATAAAGATTGAGTTTTGCTCCTAATCACCTTTAAGAAGGTCTAAGTAAGACTTGAAGAGACTTGGCTGTGTCCCGTATGCAGCCTTCAGTCATTTGCTGTAACTGGCTGAACAGAATACTCTGACTAGGCCTGACTGGCGAATCTCCCCACAAAGCACAGAGAGCAGGTATCCACTTCCCTGCAACTGCATAGCCTGAATGGCACTGCTTCCACCGAATCATGACGCTATGAACTAAATTCCATGGTGTCCACTTCACCCCAGCCACAAAGACTGAATACTTTTGTGTCCACCTCACTCCAACCATATGGACAGAACAGGAATCTTATGAGGGTAGGATGATTTCTTAAACTGGTGGTAGAAAGATATGTATAAATATTTATGTACCTGTATTTATTCAGTTTAAAAAATTTTATTTTTAAATAAAAATAAAACATATAATATAGGAAACAAATCTTTCTTGCAAAATAAATCTTTCTTGCAAAAGGAAAAGAAATGATATTATGCTCCTGTAGAATTTAAAAATTGTTAGACCCATTCAAAATAATATACTAATTGTAATATCCTTTTCAAATTAAGCTCCTTAGTTTAAAAAATTATATTTGCTCCAAAATAATAATATACCAGTTATATATAAAGTTATAAAGTTTATCATTTATTTTCTAGTTTAAACTACTTTAAATTAAGACTCAGTAACTATTTATTTGCACATACTTAAAATTAAGTATAATAAACACACCTTCAAATACAAATGAAGACTTTCCCTGGCAGCACTGTCATATCAAGAAATCCAGATGTTCAAAGTTTTATCAATTTGGAAGGTTTTGAGCCTTCAGAGTAGTCTAGAAGTAAGGATCCTTTAGGCAATAAGTATCCTATTTCTACTTTCTAAGTCAATATTTGAGAAATTATCAGTAGCTTTTCTAGTTGATTACCTCTTCTCCCTGCCCAACTTATTCACTCATTCAGTCTGCTTTGCACCTTGTGAACTCAACTGACTTGACCTTAACTTTATCATTAGATTCAACAGTCATGAGATTTAGGTTGGAGGACTTTTTCTTTTTAATGAAATGATGTGATAATGATTAAAAATTATCATTAAGGTAACTGGTTGAACAGAATGCTTTGTTAATTAAAAATCAAGTTAATTATAAATCTTGAAATATTTCATCTTTAGTAATTCTGTCAGGCCATGATTGTTATTTTACTTAATAGATGGCTATGTCAATTAATGTATATAGAACACAATACTTGTCTGAGACATTTCTTCTTCTTCATATGTGAAATCGACATAGCTGGGATAGTGTTTGCCATGTTGTTTATCATTTTTTCATGTGGCACCCAAGCTTATATCACCATACAGTCTATATGGAGAAGTCACGGTTAAGGTTGTTCTACAGTTGCTAATGAAGTTCTGTTTCAGAATTTGTGATATGTTGGACAAGTACGGTTGGATAGAATTTTCTTCTTATTCTCTAAGGGAAACAAAAGAACTTGCCGAACAAGTGAACATTATGCATTATGTTACAGAGGAAAAAATTCTCTTAAGAAAAGCAGATGCTTTCAACTTTTGATGAATTTTCCATGAGTATAAATTATATCTTCACTATAAACCATATAATTTTAGTCTTTGACAGGTACTGTTCAGCTCATATTGGTATTTTGAAAAAATTAATTTTAAGTTATTTTCTACCCAGTAAGGTAAAATATCTAAGTTTTTTGGTTCTGCTTGTTGAATGTAAAAAAAAAAAAAAAAAAAAATTAAAAATAGTCAAATATTCAGGTTGTATAGTAGTTTGAGTAGGCTTTCTTCAATTAATTTCAATTCATAGGATTTTTTTGGACACTTAATTCTTTTGTGGGTAGGAGGAGATGGCAGAAAAGAAGTGATACACTGAGAAGGGTGATTACCAGAGGTTTTCGGGAAGCATTTTTACCTAAGGCAACCAATTTTTTTTTAATCAAGTGATAACATATGAGAATGGCAAGCATATGTGTAATTTTTCTAGACATTTGATTTCCCTACGTGTGATTATGCAGAGCACCTAAGAAATTGGTGACCTGTGATTTCTTCTTTTGAAAATTATCTTCTACTATCATGCATATGGTTAGAGGGGAGGCAGGAGAAGTTTGGCAGAGCATCTCTCTGTGCCTGTTCTTATAGTTTCTCAATCCAAAGGTGGGCCTTGGACTTAAGTCTGGTTGTTCAGAACCTGTCTCAGGATTTTTGGAATGGGCAACCAAATATAATATAATATAATATAATATAATATAATATGTATTTAACATATATTACATTTATATATACTCCAATCACTCTCTCAGGCCATGGCCCCTTACAATAAGGAACTATCCATCTATGACTCCTGTAGAGGGTTTCCTAGCAGCATGTTTTTTACCACGTGACTCAGCTCCAGGTACAGAACCAATTAGACTAGGAATGGGCCCCAGGACAGTTCATCTGTATGCTTAATGAGTCTGGCACAAAAATAATAAAGTTTGTTAAATAGACTTTCAGGAACTTAGGATATTAACTACTGATAGAAAGCATCATTTAGAAATGGAAGTTGAACTGAAATGTCTCATATAGAGAACAGTTAGAGAGCTCAGGATGGTCATGTACAAGGTAAAATTATATAGAGCCTAGGTGCGGTGCCTCATGTCTGCAATCCCAGCACTTGGGGAGGCTGAGGCGGGTGGATTACCTGAGTTTGGGAGTTCGAGACCAGTCTGACCAACATGGAGAAACTGTCTCTACTAAAAATACGAAATTAGCAGGGCGTGGTGGCACATGCCTGTCATCCCAGCTACTCAGGAGGCTGAAGCAGAGGAATCACTTGAACCCGGGAGGTGAAGATTGCAGTAAGCCAAGATAGCGCCACTTCACTCCAGCCTGGGCGACAAGAGTGAAGCTCCATCTCAAAAAATAAAATAAAATAATGTGGAAGGAAGCCAACAATGGAGCCAGAAGAGTAGACTGAGAATTACATTGAGAAAAAATTTTCAGTCGAGAGAGAGAGAAACAAACAAAAAAAACTGGTTTCTGGTTTCTAAGTACAGACTTCATACCTTATGATTTTTTAGTGTCAGTTATTCCATTCTGATCTGTGCAATAATTGTCATTTTATTGTCTCTCAGCTTTAAATTCACCCTGTTGTACCTGCACTGCAATAATGGATTGATCTCCAAGCATTTCTCTGTTATGGTGAACACATGTTAAGTACTGTCAGTAGAGGACGCAGGAGAGATATTGAGAGAGGATGAAGGATTCTTCTAATTCTGTACACCTGCCAAAGTCTCACCTTATCTGCCTACCTAGAAAAGCATGACCTTTCTAAGACCCTCTTCCCACGACCCTCTACCTGAAGACCACATGTTCCAATTCTTATGCAAAGCCCTATCTTCACTCCCTGTGTATACATTCACTTATGAACTGTGGCTCTCTGCCACCTCATTTCCTGCTTCCCCAGAGACTGTGGACCAGCTCTGATCCAAGCGTCCTAGGAAACTTCTGTGGAGGTTGCAACTATACCTTCTCCAACGAGGCCTGAACCCCACCTTGGAATCCCCACTTCAACCTTGTCCTTCATTACATCCTTTCCCTGAGTCCTAGGCTAACCAGCAGAGTTCTCTTTACATCCTTAGTTACTTCCCTGCCATATTTAATAATTCTTTACATTAAAAAGTTCCTGTTCAAATTACTGTGATTTCTTTTTCCTGATTGAATTTAGATGGATATATCCTCTTTATAATAAATTCCATTTCTCTTGGACTAATTTGAATGAATGTCTGTTTCTTGTGATCACAAGAGCTGGCTACAAATAGGCAGGACACAACAACTGAGTTTCCTCTGTTTGAGATTCTTGCTCTTGTCCTTTGACTCTCACAGAATTTTATGAAACTGACCTCAGTGCCTACAACTGACTGCACATGACAAAATGCAGAACACTTAGATTTGATGAACACAAGGCTTGACATATTTGTCAATAGTACCAGGAATAGTTTTGCATACTATAATATTTAACAGTCACAGGAGAAGGGCAAACCAATATAATTAAGGTTAAAGATATGTGGAGTAATTGAATAAGAGAGGCTTAATGTGTCCCTATTTCTATTTTAATTTGTTCAGTCTCATGAATCAATGAGCTAAAGCAAAGATATGTAAAAAGAGTAAATATCTAAACAGGATTTTCTTGAGTTTCCTTAAATGAATTGTTAGCTATGCAGGTTAATTTATTCTTTGAGAAAGCATGTAATTTTGCTGATATACCCATATGCTCTGGGGCTGTAAGTCAACACAGGACACACCAGAGCCTGTTGGGGGGTGAGGGGCCAGGGGAGGGATAGCGCTCAGAGAAACATCTAATATAGATGACGGGTTGATGAGTGCAGCAAACCATCATGGCACATATATACCTAGGTAACAAAACTGCACATTCTGCACATGTATCCTAGAACTTAAAGTATAATAATAATAAAAAAATGACAACTTGTACTCCACCTAAGGGCAGAAAGGAGTACAATAGGACTGATATGGTTTGGCTGTGTCCCCACCCAAATCTCATCTTGAATTGTAGTTTCCACAATCCCCACATGTTGTGAGAGACACCCAGTGGGAGGTAATTGAATTATGGGGGTGTTTACCTTCATGCTGTTCTAGTGATAGTGAGTGAGCTCTCACAAGATCTGATGCTTTTTTTATATATATACTTTAAGTTCTAGGGTACATATGCACAACGTGCAGGTTTGTTACATGTGTATACATGTGCCATGTTGGTGTGCTGCACCCATTAACTCATCATTTACATTAGGTATATCTCCTAGTGCTATCCCTCCCCCATCCCCCCACCCCACGATAGGCTGAAGCTGGAAACCATCATTCTGAGCAAACTATCTCAAGGATCTGATGGTTTTGCAAGGGGCTTTACCCCCTTTTGCTTGGCACTTCTTCCTGCCTCCATTTGAAGAAAGACGTGTTTGCTTCTTCTTCTGCCATGATTGTAAGTTTCCTGAGGCCTTCCCAGCCAATATATATATATTCATTAAAAAAAAAAAAAGAAAAAAATCCCAAAATACCTTCACTGGTTATTCAATGATTGGTTTCTCTAGGATGAGTGCCCAAAAAATTTCTGCAGAATTAGATTCGTAGATATTAGTCCATGTGGCATGGAAAACTTTACAAAATAGAGAGTAGAAGTGAAGCTTTTCTCCATGTGAATGTGCTTAATCATTAATTACATAGTTAATAGGCTAAAAATTTGCTGTACAATTGTGTTTGGTAAACATTGATACAAAAGTATAGAACAGAATTAGGAAAAAGATTTAAAGGATACAACATGGTAATTCATGGGATTTTTTAATACAATAAGTATTTTAAAATGATATAGTATATACCAACAAGAGAGAATTAAAAGTAGTCAGGCAATCAATAATTATGCGATAATACTGGAAAAAGCAAAGTACAATGGCTTCCAGTATAGCTGACTCTTTAATTACAGCTAAAAGATCGTATAGAATTTGAAAAACTGAAGAGCATCTCTGCTTAGAAAAGCTGATTAAACATTATAGTGTGTAATCAATATCATATTTGCAGAACATCAAAAATTAGTACCTAAATATTAACTTCCTCAAAGAATATTATGACTAGATGATGCCATATTAGAAAGTGACATTGAAAGGAGACATTAAAAAATGTCTGTCTGAATAATTTACATTTTTATAGTTGTAAAGTATAAAATTAGATTAAAATAGCAAATCAAATGTTTGGGAAAAGCTTTTAAAATGCTTTAAAATACATTTTTGAAATAGCACTCAACTGAAATCTATGTTTCTACTACCTGGAGTTGAAAATAATAAAGGTTGCCAGCTGCAGTGGCTCATGCCTGTAATCCCAGCACTTTGGGAGGCTCAAGGTGGGCGGATCATCTGAAGTCAGGAGTTCAAGACCAGCCTGGCCAATATGGTAAAACTCCATCTCTACTAAACATGCAAAAACTAGCTGGGCGTGGTGGTGGGCGCCTGTAATCCTAGCTACTCGGGAGGCTGAAGCAGGAAAATCACTTGAAAATCGCTTGAACCTGGGAGGCGGAGGTTGCAGTGAGCCGAGATCGCACCATTGCACTCCAGTCTGGGTGACAAGAGTGAAACTCCGTCTCAAAAAAATAAAAAAGAAAAAGAAAAAGAAAATAATAAAGGCATGAGTGTTTTTGGTGAGGAGAAGTGAACAACCAATTTCGATACCACAGGATTGCTTTCTTGTATAGAGTAATGAATTGTATAGAGTAATGAATTTCCTTGTATAGAGTAATGAATTTCTAAAGCAAGTATCTGTATTCTAAAGAACATGCTTTTATGCAATATTTTGTGGGTATTCTCCCTAACTTAAACATTTTATTTACAGGTAGAATTATCTACTTAGAGTATAAGTCAGAAGTGTTCAGATATTTTAAAAGAGTTTAGTACAACTGAAATAAAAAGATTATAAGAAAACACCTCAAAATTAAGTATTATAGATTATTAGTGAAAATATTTTTAAATGTGAAAAAGGAAAGATTCCAGGAGAAAATATTTAATTATTTAATAACTAACTCTGGCCTACATAAAAAGAATTCATGAAAAGAACACAATGAAAATATATACAGAAAAGTAAAGTTCTCATGCCTTTTTAAAAAGATAATTGAATGTCTGGTAAACATAGTTCAAGAGCTGATAGGTGACATTTGATAAAAAGATTTCATCTCTTCCTTAGAAATGCTGAGCCAAAATTTGAAGTATTTTATAGGTGAGTCCACATGTTGTCTATTCCTACTCTTTTTTAAAAGCTTTAAAATCCTGTTATCTCCGTAGGCTTATGGAATGATAAGATCAAGTATTGATTAAGAATACAGTGCCACTCAGCTCCATATCTTATTACCTGAGGTGAAATTGGACAATTTTCTTAGCTCTCTGTTCCTCAGTTTCCATCTGTAATAGAAAAAAATACTTAACCTCATAGAGTTGCATGAGGATTACATAAGTACATGTAAAGTATTTAGAATAATATTGAACCCATAATAACCACTCAATAATATTATAACATAATCTGGTTATTTAGTGTCTTTTCAACAGTATTTGTTTATATATATATATGTCAATTATCATTGAAGAATGTAACTGTTAATTTTATATATGAGCCTACTTGATTCTTCCAGAATAGTCTCGTTTAAATTTTTTTTTTTTTTTTAATTCTACTTCATTGCTCAAGAACTTACAATGATTCCCCAGTGCCTAAGCCATCAGAGGTAAGTTACATCTGGATTTTAAAACTCTCTATAATTGAAATCAATCTTACTTATTTAAGTTCCTTTCCTGTTTATCCAGCGTGACAGCCCATTTGTTTCACTTTAGGTTTCCCACTCTTTCCTAACGTGCCATGCCTTTGTTCATCTATCCTGCTGGACTAAAACAGTGTTTCTCCTTTCCAGTCTTTCAGAGACAATTCTAAAATATTTCATCAAGCTATTTTTGTGCTGGAGTTGCCATCCTCTTCATTCTGTTTTTTTTCTTTTTCTTTTTCTTTTTCTTCTTCTTTTTTTGTTTGAGATAGAGTCTCTTTCTCTATCCCCCAGACTGGAGTGCCATGGTGTGATCTCCGCTCACTGCAACCTCCACCTCCGGGTTCAAGAAATTCTCCTGCTTCAGCCTCCTGAGTAGCTGGGATTACAGGCATGCACCAGCACACCAGGCTAATTTTTGTATTTTTAGTAGACACGGGGTTTCACCATGTTGGCCAGGATGGTCTTGAACTCCTGACCTCGTGATCTACTCGCCTCAGCCTCCCAAAGTGTTGGGATTACAGGCGTGAGCCACCGCACCCAGCCCCTCTTCAATTTTTAACCAGAAATATTTATTAAGTACCAAATCATTGCAAGACTCAGGTAGGTATAGCAGAGAGTCAGTGGGCATGGCCCCTGACTTTGTTGGGATTACAGACTTTGAGGTGAACAATGAAATAAGCAACTGGGCCATAATCGATCGGCCTAGATTGTTCTTCCCCAAACTCCTCACAAGGCCAGTTCTTTCTCATCGTTTGGATCTCAGCTCCAACATCACCTTCTACAAGATGCTTTTTTTGGCCATCCTCTCTAAAAGCTACCCACAGTCAGTATTTATCATAATACCTGTTGATTAGTCTTTATAGCATTTTACTATTATCTGAAAGTATCTTTCCAGAGATGGATTTACTAGTGAAGTGGAGAGTTGCACTGTCTTACCCCTGCAACATCCTTTGACAATAGTGATGTGGTTACTTGGCACTGATACATTCCCAGATACGTGCTGGGACCTGATTGGCACAAACTCATCAGACTAATTTCTCCACCCTTGCAAATTAAATGGTTCAGTAAAAGGCAGTAACCTAGGGCTTCCATGCAAGAGATGCCCTTAACCACAGTTGTATAAATCAGAGTCGCTCTGGAGAGTATGGTATATGCTTATGAAATCTGGAATTGCTACAGCCATTTTGCTGCTCCAAGGGCAATTAGCTTGCGGTAGAAGCTGAAATGCTAAGAAGATAGAGCCAGGGGACTCCCAGAAAACAGAATCCCAACTTTGGTCAAGCCTATTTTGAAGCCCACATTCCTATGGAAGTTGTGTCATAAGAGACAATAAACTCCTTGATTTTTAATCCATTGTTCAATGAAAAATTTTATTAAGACTAATATGGATTCATATGTGTTTATAAGAGAGATGATAACATTTACAAAGCCACTATTACAATATCAAATTCAAGATACTGGAACTGATATAATCTACCTGTCTCACAGAGATTTACCTGTTTTTGCTTATACTCATTGGTAGGTGTATGTGTGTGTATTCAGTCTGTACGATTTTATCACATAGTGATTTCATGTATCCACCACAGCCAAGAGAAAGAACACTTCCATCACCACTAGGATCCCTTCTATTGCTCTTTTATGATCACATCCACCTCCCTCCCCACAAAACTTTTCCATCTCTATTGCTTGCTGACCACTAATCCCTCTTCCATGTTTAACAAACTATGGCACATCCATACTATGGATGCATCTCCAGGGAATTACTGAATTTAAAACATTTATATAACATTTTATTTACTTATTTTTATAATTTTTACTTTGTACCATTTACATAACTTTTTTTTTTTTTTTTTTTGAGCGGAGTCTCGCTCTATTGCCCGGTCTGGAGTGCAGTGGCCGCGGCGATCTCGGCTCACTGCAAGCTCTGCCTCCTGGGTTCAGGCCATTCTTCTGCCTCAACCTCCCGAGTAGCTGGGACTACAGGTGCCCGCCACCTCGCCCAGCTAATTTTTTGTGTTTTTAGTAGAGATGGGTTTTCACCGTGTTAGCCAGGATGGTCTTGATTTCCTGACCTCATGAACCTCCCGCCTCTGCCTCCCAAAGTGCTGGGATTACAGGTGTGACCCACTGCGCCTGGCCTATATAACCTTTTAAGATGACAAATTTTAAAAATAGAAAAAGATTAGTGACATGACATTGTGGCTTGAGTTTATATTTTCCTAATGACTAATGATATTGAACTTGTTTTCGTATGCTTATTACTGAAGAATTTTTCTGTCTTCATGCGTGATGTATCTCTTTGTATTTTGCCCATTTTCTAATTGGATTATTTGTTTCTTTAACTGTTACGTTTTGGGAGTAATTTATCTAGTCTAGATACTAGTCTTTTGACAGATACGTGTTTTGAAAATACTTTCTTTCAGGCTTTGGTTTATTTTTTCACCCTCTTAATAGTATTTTGCAGAGCAAAAGTTTTTAATTTTAATGAGGTTGAATTTACACATTTTTTTCTTTATGGATTGGGCTTTTCGTGTCAAGTCTAATAATAATTCATTGCCTACTCCTGGACTGTAAAAATCTTTATATGTGTGTGTATAATTATAATTATTGTTATAGAGTAAGCCTTAATGTTGAGTAGACTGACTCCTCTTACATTATTCTCTTTTCTTCTGTTTTTATTTCTTTCCTTCTTTGTCAAAATTGCGTAAGCTATTGTAGGTCTTGTGGAATTACATTACGTCTATAAACCAATTTGAAGAAAATTCCAATCCAATTCATGCAACATATGCTTCTCCATTTACTTAGATATTCATTCATTTCTTTTGTCAATATCTTCAAATTTATAGTATGTAGGCCGGAAGTGGTGACTCATGCCTGTAGTCCCAGCACTTTGGGGGTAGGCAGATCATGAGGTCAGGAGATCAAGACCATCCTGGCCAACACAGTGAAACCCTGCTCTACCCTAAATACAAAAATTAGCTGGACGTGGTGGTGCATGCCTGTAGTCCCAGTTACTCGGGAGGCTGAGGCAGGAAAATCCTTGAACCAGGGAGTCGAAGGTTGCAGTGAGCCGAGATCATACCACTGCACTCCAGCCTGGCAACAGAGCAAGACTCCCTCTAAAAAAAAAAAAAAAAATTATAGCATGTGAATTCTGTATATATTTGGTTAAGTATAGACCTAAGTATTTCATTTTCTTTCGAGTGATATAAATGATACTGTGTTTTTAATTTCTGTTTCAGAATGTTCATTATTAGTGTATAATGTACATGATTCATTTTTGTGACTTGATCTTTTATTGTACAACATTGTTGAACTTTAAGAACAGTTTCTTACTTTATAAGCTGTATTCCTTTTATTTATTTATCTTGTACTATCACAGTAATTAAAGCTTCCAGTAATATGTTCAATAAGAGTAATGAGAGTGGATATTCTTGTCTTCTTCCTGATCTTAAAGAGAAAGTGTATAGTCTTCAACCATTAAGTAAAATGTTGACTGTAGGTTTTTTACAGTTGCTCTTCAGCAAACTGTGGTACTTCTTCTCTATCCCTCATTTGCTGAAAGTCCCTTTATTTATAAATCATGAATCAATGTTGGATTTTGTTATTTTTGTGGGCCACTTAAAATGGTCATATGATTTTTTTCTAGTCTATTGATATGATTGTGATATGGTTTGACTGTGTCCCCACCCAAATATTATCTTAAATTGTAGTTCCCATAATCCCCACGTGTTGTGGGATGGAACCAGTGGGAGGTAATTGAATCATGGGGACAGTTACCGCCATGCTGTTCTTGTGATAGTGAGTGAGTTCTCATGAGATATGACGGTTTTATAAGAGGCATTCCTTTCTCTCCTGCTGCCATGTGAAGAAGAAGGATGTGTTTGCTTCCCCTTCTGCTATGATTGTAAGTTTCCTGAGGCCTCCTCAACCTTGCAGAACTGTGAGTCAATTAAACCTTTTTCATTTATAAATTACCCAGTCTCAGGTATTTCTTCATTCAATGGATTACACTGAATGATATTCAAGTGTTTAATCAGTCTTACATACTTGGAATTAATGTCATTTGGTAATGCAGGAAAGTTCTTTTTATGCATATTGTTAGATTGGGTTTACTAATATTTTTGTTGATGGTATTTCATGTAAATTCTTTTTTGTTATCAATTATGTAATTGGATTGTTAAGAAATGTAGAACACCAATTTGTGAGGATAAATTCCCTTTGTCAGTGCAAACACAGATGCAGGTGGTCCTGGAGCTGAGGAATAGCTTTGATTTTGGGGAAAATTTGCGAGTCCACAGTTTTCTGATCAATCTTGAGCTGCTCTGTAGTCTTGTATTTGTCTTTTTCTGTGTTGAAGATCTCACCTTCCTGGTGTCTGGGTGTCTGGGCTTCCACAGCCGCTTCTTCTTGAAGTAAGTGTCAGTAAGATGTTTTGGGATTTTTACGTTACTGATATTAATTTTGGTTGAGATGGCAATGACAAATTTCTGGTGTGTTCTTTGTAGAGGAATTCAATTGAAGACCAGAGGTCCATTCACAAATAACAAGCCACTAGCCACCTGCTTCAGGGAGACCACCCTCTTGCCTCTGTGGCACTCAGTAAGAATGATGAGAATGGTCCTGGGGGTGACTCTGGCTTGCAGTTTTCTCAAGTGCTGACTGAAGGGTTTTTGGCTGTGGCTCAACGGCTTTCGAGGCACATCTTCAGTAGAATAATATCTAGGGATTTTGTGACGTTTAACTACCCGGGTACCACTCTACTTGTTACACCACACGTTCTCCTTCATTTTTTTTTTTTTTTTCAACTTTGGATTTAGTGGCTAAGTACTTCCTCTTGTACATGGCCCTTCTGTAATACATAGTAGATTGGGAATATCTGCCACTTCCTCAGACAAGGACAGGATTTCAGCTGCAATGAGGCTTCCCTTTCTTGGGCTTTTTAGCTTTGAGGTCACCCTTTTTCACTCTGTCACCATCAGCCTTCTTGGCTTTGAGTTGCTTCTTTTTAGTATCTGGCTTATTAGCCTTTTCATCTGCCCTCTTGCAAGATGAGAAAGAGTCATGTAAATTCTTGAGAGATATTGGCCTGTAATTTTTTTTTGGTACCGTCTTTGGCTTTGGTAAAATAAATTAGAAAGTGTCCCTTCTTCTAAGTCTGAAATAAGTAGTATAAAATTTGCAAAAGTGGTGTTAATTCTTCTTTAAATGTTTGGTTGAATTCACCAGTGAAACCAGCTGGAGCTAGAGATTTGCTTTTAGTGTCCTTTTAAAATATGAATCTAATTTCTTTAACAGCTATAGGAATATTTAGAACATTTATTTCATCTTGGGTCAGTTTCGGTAGTTTGCAGCTTTTGAGGAATTTCTTACATTTAAGTTGTCAAATTTATGTATGTAAAATTATCTGTTATACTTTCTCATTATTCTTTTAATGGCAATAAAATCTATGATGATATGCCCTGTTTAATTCCTGATATTGATGATTTGTGTTTACTTTATTCTTGTCAGTCTTGCAGAGGTTTGTCAATTTTATTAATGTTTTTGGAAGAAACAGCTTTTGTTTCATTGATTGTCCCTATTGTTCTATTTTTAAATTTTATTGACTTCTGTCCTTTATGATTTTCTTCCTTCTACCTTTTTTATGGATTTTTTGGTGGTTTGTTGTTTGCTTTCCATGTATTTAGACATTTTCCTGTGGTATTTCTGTTATTGACTTCTAACTAGACTCATTATAGTCAGAGAACACACTCTATGATTTTGATTCTTTAATTTTTCTTAAGGTTTGTTTTCTGGTCAGGGTATGACTTATCTTGGTAAATTTTCCATGGGTAATTAAAAAAATGTACATTATGCTGTTGTTGGGTCGAATGTTCTATGTAAGTTTTTCATCTTAATTTTTTTGTTCAATTCATCTGTAGCCTTGCTTATTTTCTGTCTAGTTGTACCATTAGTTGCCAAAAGGAGAGATTTGAGGTTCCTGGCAAATTACTCCTTAATTCCTGGAGAAGAAAGTTAACAGTTTTTTTCTTTCAGCCCTTGAAAAATATTGTGCCGCATGCTCTGGCCTTCATGTTTACAGATAAGAAATCATCTGAATTGGTATTCCCCTGTAGATCATGTGCTGTCTCTCTGGCTATTTTCAGAAGTTAATGATTCTGTGCTTTAGTGTAGATTTGCTTGCGTTTATTCTGTTTGGGGTTCACATGACTCCTTAGATTGAAGGTTTGTGTCTTTTGTCAAGTTTGGAGAGTTTTCAGTAATGATTTCTTTAAATACTCTTTCAGTCCCATTCTTTTTTCTCTCTCTTTATGGGACTCTAATGATATGACTGCTGTATATTTGTTTTTAACCCACAGGCTCCTGAGGCTCTGTTCACATATATTTTGTCTATTTTTCTGCCTTTTATTCAGATTTGATAAATTCTATTGATTGTCCTCAAGTTCACTGATGTTATCCTCTTTCATCTCCAGTCTTACATTGAACCAAGCCAGCAGTTCTATATTTGCCATTTGTTTCCACTGGTTCTTTTTATAAATTCTATTTCTTTTCTGAGTTTTCTGTTTTTATTTATTTCAAGAAAATCTATAATTGATGTTGAAATGTTTTTTGATGACTGTGTTAAAGTTTTATGTCAGATAATTCCAACAGCTGCTTTATCTCAGTGTTGGCATTAGTTGATAGTCTTTTTTCATTCAAATTTTTATTTTCCTAATTCTTAGAATGATGGGTGATTTTTTTTTATTGTATTCTGGAACTGTTATCTATTGTGTTAAGAGATTCTGCCTCCTATTTAAATCTTTTATTTTAGCAGTCAGTCACGCTGTTAAGCTTTAGCATGCATATCTTAGCCTACTTTTGTGGGTTGCTGTTCTAATAACAGTTTAATTTTATACTTTTTTTGGGTCTTTATGGTTTTTATTTTGGCCTGATTGGTTTATCTGGGACTACTGAGGCTCCCACTGCTCCCTGTTCATACTGTTTGAAGGGATAGAAGTGAGAGGGATTTAGCCAGGCTGGGCTGCCTGGTGTTGCTCAAGGCGAGAAGAAAGTCTCAGGTCCAGAGGGACAAAGAGGCCTTCTTTTCCTGGCATTTGATGTAGTGGGATACTCCCTGATTGTAACCCTTCACCTCCATGGAAACAAGCTCCCTCATGGGAGGCAGGCAATAACTCTTTTTCCTTCCACTTCCTCATATGAAACTTCAAGATAATAAAAGAGGCAACTATTCAGAGTCTAATTACATCAAAGGGAAGTCCTGGGATGGCTGATTAAAATTGGTATGCAAAAGGAGGAAATTGATAGTGTGATCACCTGAAACTTGGTGGAATTTCATAGGAAATTGCGGACTCATAACCATCTCTCCTCAAATACCCCCTGATGTTAAAAATATCAAGAAAGATATGCTCAGCTTATTTGCACCTAGATAAAATACAAGCAAAGAAAAGTTCTAATGAGCTTCCAGTATTAGATGCCAAAATGCTCTCTTTTAACATTTGTTTTGTAATATAAGAATAAAATTGACATGAAGGTCAGTGTCTTTAGATCCAATCTCCAGTAATACATTGTGTGGTTGAAATGGCCTGGAGGTGGAATGGAAACTATTTTAGTTCTATTAGATAAAGAAGCACAGTGTATAGTGCTGCCTAGTCCTGCTCATGATTCTTTTAGGGCTAGCAAAATCAATTTACAGGGATGTGGGGATTCTATTGTAGTAGGGTAAAAATTTAACGTCTGGATAACAATTGTAATGTGTGATTAAAAACCCTTGAATTCTCTCATATAATGTTGTGATATGATAACATGGGTTGTAGATCTAGTACAGCTAGCAGTTTTCTATTGATGATATTATAATTATTTTAGAACCTAAGTATCAAGCCAAAATCAAATTTACTTCAGGCATAAATTGCATGATAATCAGGAATCGTTGACTAACTTCACAAAAATTCAGAGCCCCACATAAACAGTGATTCTTTTGAGCATTGTATGGACTTGAGCAACCTATGACTTATTGGAGACCACTAAAAATGAATTATTTTTACTGCCTGTTTCTTAACCTGAACAATGTCTATTGGCCTTTCTTGACTTTTAGAGAAATCACATCCTTCACTTTGGAATACTGTTGGATCTGATCCTTAAAATCATTTAAATAAGGCCATATTTAATTGAGGGCTGTAATGCTAGTTATTCTTTTGGGTAACATGGTCCTAATGTTGAAATGATACTAGAAGTGTTGGCCACTCATATTTAGCCAACTGGAGTCTCTCATAAAACCCCATAACCGCTTCTTCTCAACAGTTATCTCTTGTCTTTTGAATTATAAAATGACCAGATGCTCCTCTCTGGTGTACTCCTTTTAAAAGATAGTTATTGGCTTATTATTGGGCACCTACACAGACAGTCCAAATAAGTAAATGGTTTAAGGCCATATTAAAGCCCCAGTGAAACATTGCAAAAAAAGAGGAAGCTGCCAAAAGAAGTTTCCACATAAGACAGAGTAAAAAGGTCACATGTAAGAGCATCATACCAGATAATTTACAGGAAAGACTCCTTACATTAGTAAGTAAGTAGACTTTTTCTCCCTATGACCTACTATAAAGTTGCTTAAGGACTTGCTTGCTACTATTGTTGAATGGGCATATTTCTGAGCAATTGTCTTACAATGTAAGGCAATTGCCCTGGTTCACAAAGGACAGTTCCAGAAGCTAATGCCAAGACTTACCATAAAAATCAGGGCTGGGTGCAATGGCTCACACTTGTAATCCCAGCACTTTGGTAGGCTGAGGTGAGAGGATTGCTTGAGACCAGGAGTTTGAGTTTGATACCAGCCTTGTCAACATAGCAAGACCCTGTCTCTACAGCAAAATAAATCAGCTGTTCTGCATTCAGCAAACAGTAAAATACTCATGGAAAAGTACAGAGCCTGTATTACAGGCTGTGTTCTTTGCAATGACAGAAGAACTTAACAAAAAAAAGGCTCTACTGTTTTACTTTTTATAATGACTATATTGACTTTTAGGCTTTCAATTTGTTCTGGAAAATGGATCAAATGGACCACAGAGGGGCCTCCACATGGTGTGCTGCTCTTTGTAAATCTCTATGGAAATTCTGAGAAAAAAATCAAAGGCACACTGATGCTCAACACAGCAACCCTGTGTCAGGGTCTGAGATGACTGAACTCAAGAAGTTCATGTCCTACTTGGATTTCTTGAAGTCACAACCTAGGTCCATGACATGGGTGAACACAGACAAATTCAAACCATGCAATGATGTGTCAAATTACAGCACACTCTGGTGGCCCCTACCAATATAATTTTTTCTGTATGCTAATGGAAAAGGCAAAATCTGCAGTTCACCCTTGCCAGCATATAGTTGGCAAGTAGATTACATTGGCTTTTAACCTATTGCTCCAGGGGAGGGTACTTAAATGGATATTGACAGAACTTGATACACATTCTGGGTTTGGATTCCCATACTCACTAACTGAAGCCAAAGCTGTTTATGTTAGCAAAGAACCATGACCAAAAATAAAAAACGAACAAATAAACAAACAAAACAGTATCATTTTGTTCCTCTTAAGAAAATACATTTCATCAGATTAAGTTGTTAACTTCTAGAGAAATGATGGGTAAAGAAACAGAAACATCACACTCAATAGACTTTTAAAATATATTCCCAAAGTAGTGGGTTAATAAAAACTGACATGTGCAATTGAAGCACCTATTTAAACAGATGCAGGTAACAAAGGATTGAAGGGCTGCCCTACGACTTCCAGCTTGTCTTTATTAATTTTATTTTACCAAGAGGATTATTATGGTTCTCTTTGAGATAAATTATTGTGCATTTGAAGTAAAACTGGAAAAGAAGGAAGAAGAGATGATGCAGGAGCTTACATTCAAATCTTCCCTTGTATGTAAACAATTTCTTTTCAGTGTTATACCCAATTATTCCTAGGTTAGAGTTACTGTCCCAGAGGCTGGTAATATCCCCAAAAAGAAATTATGTCTATTAATCTGAATATAACTGAAAGAATCCCAAAGAGATTGATGGGATAAATTATTTCTTCTCCAGACTTTGCCAAGTTTGGCCTAACAACTTGTGACAAATATTTTGCGTAATGGTTCTATTTCTTTGAATTTTTCCCATCTAATTCACTATGACTGGGAATAGAATAAAAGAGGAAGCCTTAGCATGTGTCATCTTGTTACCAGCAATGTGGACTAGACCATTGTCTGGACCAGAGAGACCCATCTCAGTGGAAAAGCTTTAGATAAAAATTAATGATAGAAGGAAGAAAAGTGAGATTGTAAATGAGGGAAAGAGAGGCAATTAATGGCTGTTAAAAAAAAAAAAAGAAAATGCTGATATAATTTTGTCTCTCCTTGTGAGAGGCTTGGAGCAAAATAATACTAGCTCATTTAGCTTTGACTCAGATGCCCTGGGGCAAGCACTCTGCTGGAATCCCTTTCTCTTCCAAAGGAAGAGAAGGACTAAACTGAGTTGGCTAACAGACATACTAACAAACACACATGTGGAAGTGGTCTATGTCCTCAAAATGGATAAACTGATAAAAGCTCTGACTATGACTACATGAAACAATATTAATATGGCCATGTATTTTGATTCTTGTTTCTCAAGATATGTCTATTAACAAAGACCCATGAAAGGAAACAACTTACTGAGAATATTTATCAAATGAAATCTGAAGAACACAGATTCATAGTAATCTGAATGAACATTGTGTGGCCATTAATTGTGATGATGAAGATTAAAAAAGAAATGAGCTGGCCTATGATCATAGATTTCCTGCTGTATGTCCCATCTGTTACAGTGTCTTATATACAAATAATTGTTTACTTTGTTTTTACTCTAGTACATGTTTTTCATCACAGTTAAAAAATTTAAAAAATAGCCTAATATTGATGTGATGTTAAATACTTTGGCAGAGTAATAAAAAACTCCTCAGATAATTATGCCTATGGAGGAGAATTGACCTGAAGAGGATTCAGACTTGATTTAGCAGATGTATACTATAAAGTACAGATAGCTGAAAATTAGAGAAGCAAAGGACTTGTAAAGTTTGTATAAAAATAACAAGAAAGTTTGTGCTGATATTGATGACTGGTCCAGCTATCTATTTCAACACATACCAACATTTAGCAGGTTATTGCAAAAGTACAAATGTAATCTGCAGGTAGATTTTTGCTATCTTTTTTTTCCTGTTTTTGAGCTAGAGTCTCACTCTGTTGCCCAGGCTGGAGTGAGGTGCTGCACTCTCTGCTCACTGCATCCTCTGCCTCCCGGGTTCAAATGATTCTCATGCCTCAGCTTCCAGAGTAGTTGGGATTGCAAGCACGCGCCACCATACCTGGCTAATTTTTGTATTTTTAGTAGGGACGAGGTTTCACCATGTTGGCTAGGCTGGTTTTGATCTCCCGACCTCAGGTGATCCATCCACCTTGGCTTCCCAAAGTGCTGGGATTATAAGCGTGAGTCAATCATGCCCGACCTACTATCTATTGATTATGCAATGCTATCAGACTAGTGAGTGGTTAATAACTAATAGTATCGCTATCATCCCCGAATCTATTATTTCACCATAATAAATGCACATTCGAGCCCAAATTACATTCTTTGTTTCCAGTAATAATGTACTAATCAGTTTGGGCGACTGTAATGAATTAAGCCACCAGACTTAAACAGCAAAAATGTCTCATAGTGTTGAAGACAGGAATTCTAGGATCAGGGCACCAGCATGATTGGGTTCTGAAGAGAGCCCTCCTCCACTTGAAGACTGCCAACTACTCATTGCAGCTCAAATGGCAGGCTCTCTGGAATTAGGGCACTAATTCCATTCATAAGGACTCTACTTTCATGACTTAATGAGCTCTCAAAGGCCCCACCTCCAAATGCCATCACATTAAGAGTAGGATTTCAACTTATGAATTTTGGGGGAACATGAGCACTCTGTCATTTCAGCTAGTAAGTTTTTTGAAATGACAAATAATCAGGGGTAAATGTCGTTTACTAGCCCATCTTCCTATACAAGAAAGATTTCACTTTAGAGCTCTATTGTTTCACTTGAGAGAGTGAACGCTAATAGATTTACCAAAAATTGGTTAGATTTCAAGAAATACAGGTGAAAAGTCCATTTCTTTAAATGACAAAAACTGCTGTGATAATTATTAAAAAATCTGAGACTTTTTCCCACTTATACTTTTTTTTTTTAAATCAATGGTACAATTACAGTAATTATTATTGCCTTTTGCATAGTTCCACTAAGGAACTTGACTGTTCAGCTGCCTTCATAGTTTTGAGACTTTTATCCCTGTTTAGAACAGTTAATAGCATGTTGGATTATTAATATTGACTATAACATGTATTTGAAATTTTTTTTGGTGAGATTCTTATTGAACAGATTGGGGATAGAATTTTCAGAATAGTTTTGAGTGAAAAAGAAATGTCAAGTAAAAAGTGCTGTAAATATTTCTACCAGCTTTCCTAATGCATATTTAATTATTCAGCCATCTCTCTATATGTATTCATTAACTATATATACACAATATACATTAGCTAAATATATTCATATATATAGCTTTCCTAATGTATATTACATATACATTTCCTAATATGCCTCCCTAAAGCTATATAATCTATGAATATATATAGATATATAAAAATATAATGCCTCATTTGTATATAAAGATATACACACACACAATACACATATGTATATACACAAATACGAGGGGACTTCAAAAATTTTGCAGAAAAATGGAATTGGGCTGGGCACGGTGACTCATGCCTATAATCCCAGCACTTTGGGAGGCCGAGGCAGGCAGATCACTTGAGGTCAGGAGATGGAGACCATCCTGGTGAACATGGTGAAACCCCGTATCTACTAAAAATACAAAAAAAATCAGCCAGGCGTGGTGGCACACTCCTGTTGTCCCAGCTACTCAGGAGGCTGAGGCAGGTCGCTTGAACCCGGGAAGCAGAGGTGACAGTGAGCCAAGATCGTGCCACTGCACTCCAGCCTGGGCAACAAGCAAGACTCCGTGTTAAACAAACAAACAAACAAAAACAAAATGGAATTAAGATAAAAATAAAAATTATAAACCTTATTTCTCAACATAAACTCCATCAAGGTCAAGACGCTTTTGTAAGTAATGATACCAGCCATTTAGTCCATTCCTAAAAAACTGAGGGTCCTGGAAATTAAACCACGTCAATGCAGCCTTTTTTACATTATTAATTGAAAAAAAAATGGATGCCTTTTAAAATGTTTTATGATTGGGAAACAAAAGGAAGTCAGAAGAAACCAAATCAGGACTGTGAGTTGAATGCCTGATGATTTCCCATCAAAACTTTTGCAAAATTATTAATGTTTGATGAGGGGAATGAGCAGGAGCATCGTCGTGGTGGAGAAGGACTCTCTGGTGAAGCTTGCCCAGGTATTTTCTGCTAAAGCTTTGGCTAATTTTCTCAAAACATTCTCATGATAGGCAGATGTTATTGTTCTTTGGCCCTCTAGAAAGTCAACAAGCAAAATGCCTTCAGCATCCCAAACAACTGTTGCGGTGATTGTTGCTCTTGGTTGGTCTGCTTTTGCGTTGACTGGACCACTTCTACCTCTTGCCCTTGCTAGTCATTGATTGTGCTTTGTCTTCAGGATTGTACTGGAAAGGTCATGTTTCATTTCCTATTACAATTCTTCAGAGAAATGCTTCAGAATCATGATTTCACGTTTTTTTTTTTTTTTTTTTTTTTTTTACACGGAGTCTCTCTGTGTTGCCCAGGCTGGAGTGCAGTGGTGCGATCTTGGCTCACTGCAACACCCGGCTCCTGGGGTTCTCCTACCTCTGCCTGCTGAGTAGCTGGGACTACAGGTGCATGCGGCTACGCCCACATAATTTTTTCTATTTTAGTAGGGTTTAACTGTGTTGCCCAGGCTGGTCGCAAACTCCGGAGCTTAGGAAATCTTTTTGCCTCGGCCTCTCAAAGTGCTGGGATTACAGGCGTAAGCCACTGCGCCTGGCCGATTCTACATGTTTAAAATTTCCATTGAAAGCTCTGCTCTTGTCTGCAGCTGATCTGGGCACAATGATTATGGCATGCATTCAGTGGAAGATTTGCTCGACTTTAATTCTTCAGTCAGAATTGTGAAGTTGAACTAATAGAGATGAGTATGGTGCTGGTTTTTATCTGTGCTGTTAATCATTGGTCCTCTCAAGTTAAGTCAAGAACATGATTAATTTTTTCCTCACAAACTGATGTGGATGACCCGCCGCTGCAGGCTTCATCCTCCAGATCCTCTTGTCCCTTCCTAAAATGAGTTATCAGTGTGTAAACTGCTGCTTTCTTTGGGGCATTGTCTCAAAAAACTTTTTATAAAGCGCCAACAATTTTACCATTCTTCCACCTAAGCTTCACCATAAATTTGATATTTGTTCTTGCTTTAATTTTAGCAGAATTCAAGTTGCTCTGAACTCTTTTCAAACTGGTATCTTATTCTTTTCAGTGACCCAAACTCGGATCCTGTTCAGACATGTTATAAGAAGTTAGTACCATTTTTTAAATGCGAAAACCAGAAATTCATGCTTGGTTTTTTCATAATATGCATTGTTTATGAGCTTTTGGGAAGATTCCTTATGTGTATGTGTCTGTGTAAAGACTGAAGCTACAATTATCAATAGTCATCAACCAATCTTTTCTTCAAAAATGATACATTAACAAAAGCCTCTACAAAGTTTTTATTAATTTGAATTATGTTATAAATTTGGTGCTTTCTTGAATTTCTTATTTTTTGTGTGTGTATTTTTTTCATTTCACTAATTGGTCCATTTTGAAGACTGTAAAACTTAAAGGTGGGAGAAGCATCCTAATTCTCTCATGAACTAGCTTCTGAAAAAGACCTCTAGACCTCCTTTTGTTAAAAAAAAAAATCTAGAGTAAAGCACTGATATCGTCAATTAGATTTTTTTTTTTTCTTTTTTAAGTCATGGAAAAGTTTATTGAAGTGTACCAAGAATCTTAACATGTAAACCAGATGAAAATCAAACTTCTTTCATGAGGATGTGGAGGCGTCTAAGAACCCTACTTATTTACATTACCCATATTTCTCATGCCCTTGTTTCCATCAAATCCCCATCCAAAAGGATTCTTCAAAATTATCAGAAATCCACTTAGTTGAATTAGAAAACCTGTGGATTTAACTATTTCCAGCTTCATTTATTGACCTAAAGTTCTAAGTACAAAACTTAGTTTACATTTTAATGATTCACCTGAAAATCAATATTTTAGCACATTTCTAATTAATAATTTACAAGAATTAAATAAAATGTTATTTATATTTTGTTCCTGAAAGGCTTCAGGACAAAGTAACATAACAATACAACACTACGTAGTTTTATATTTCTGTTCTAAGGGAGCCAGAATTTGAAATACAGTAGCTTATAGCTTCATAAATTAAAGTAGATTCTTTCCTGTGTGTGACAGCCAAGAGAAAGTATAAGATTCCTAAGTTATTTTATTTAATTCAAGTCAAAACGACTAGATGCACAAAATAAATGTGTTGTGTTGTTAAAATTCAGAACTTGTCTTAAGAACTCTGGCTCCATCAGAACATTTAAATTTTAAATCATTGTTGAGAGGACATTGGTATACTCTCATTTTGTGTCAAAGGCAATTCAGCACCATGGAGTAAAAAAGCACTCAGCCCAGAAAAGGTAAAACAAATGCCTAGATGAAATAAGGTACAGAGATGCTTTGGGCAACCATGTCATGAGTATTCTGATGCTCAGTTTAATTTTTGTTTCATTAGATCCAGATGGTGCAGTTTCTCAACATACCTAGTAGAAAAGCAAGAGTAAGATGTTCACAAAGTAACAGGCTTCCAGTGATGAAAATGTGACTGTTAATTGCAAGGTTTTATTTCCAGATGTTCAGATAGCTGAATGCTTTTCAGACAGTACAGAAAGCTTTGCAGAATAGTTCCAAGAAAGTAAAATAAGACAAGAGATCAAAAAATTACTGAAGTTTGAGAAATATAAAACTACCATAAAGGACTGAATATCCAAAAAAATCTTACTGATGGGAACATCTGGAAGATATGTAGAAGAAGATGCAGTAGGAAATAGAACCACTAGTAGTTTAGGTTCATGTATGGAAGATAAAACTCACCATAATTGGTTTACTTTGTGTAGTAAAATATACAATATCTTTCTTTTATTAGGCCTTTAATATGAATGTCAAGAATTCAAGAAGAAAACGAATGTAACATATAGATACATGTTTAAATAAGTAAAATGATTCTCTGCAAAAAGTATGTGGTTCTTATCTGTTTAAAAAAATGTTCCTAACCACATGGACATAAACATGGGAACAATAGACACTGTGGACTCGTACAGTGAGGAGGTAGAGATGTGTGTGTGTGGGTGGAAAATCTACCTATTCAGTATTATGCTCACTACCTGGGTGATGGGATTCATACCCCAAACCTCCACATCAAGCAATATCCCCATGTAACAAACTTACACATGTACTCCCTGTATCTAAAATAAAAGTTGAAATTTATTTAAAAATGTTCCTATAGTTCATCATTCTTCCAAGGAATTCCACCAATGAGGAATATTGCTTTATCTTTAAGGACAGTTGCAAATATCTCTGTGCATATATTTTCTATAAAAATCAGTTTCTTCATATGTATAAATATTTCTCAGCAAGTACCATTGAAGGGCTTGAATTCATCTGAAGCCGATTTGTGAACATGCTAAGAAATCAAGTATGGGTGGTCTTTGGGGAAGTGTAAGAGTATAATTTTTATGAATTGTGATGACCAAACACTGTTATAATATACCCATATCCGTAAAACAATTTTTAAAGTATGTTCCCCCAGTATACATGAATTAATTTGGGCAATAAAGAATAAACTTGTACTTCTACTCTAGTGTTCGAACTGCATTATAAAATGTATTTTAAAATATCACTTAAAATGAAAAAGGTGGCTTCTGGGTCAGATGTAATACATTGTGATAGGCCAATGAATCTGCCACAACAGATGAAAATCATAGACAACTTCTAAAATCAGAATTTTGAGAATATCAGAGTACTCTATGTGGTGAAGACTAGGTGAAATAAAATCCCAGAAATGAAAGAGACATTCCTGGGAGAGCTACAATCTCTAGACCTCCAGCTGTTTTCTTTCCTGGCGGCATTTAGAAAATACTGGTATGAGGTGAGAATAGTTTGATTTAGATAGGGGAACTCTGCTGTGGGGAAGAGAAGTCAGCAGAGCTTTTAACAGTTGCATAGTTTTAAATTTAGACTGACACTTGAGGAATCCCAAATATATGACCGGCATTCACCTTGACATATTTGAAGGCTCATGGGGTGGTATGGGAGACTGGAGACTGAGTTAGAGGCATCTTTAAAAGAGAGTGAAATATTCTGTATTTTGAAACATCCTCCTGGAGGAACTGCTTGCTTATCTCTGCCTCAGGATACATGTTGGAATCTCTTTGGCCTAAGAGACTAAAAAGCTAAACTCAAAGCGTGTTAATGGTGGAAATGAGTCTCCTACAATGTTTCACAGCCAAGGAAGCAGAGATTAGCTAGGCACTCAATCAAAACTTAGATGAAGACCTAATTAAAACCCAAAGTCACCTAGACTACCATTTCTTTTTCTTTCATCACTTTAAATAATTGATTCCACTCTCTTCTTGCTGGTGGTTTCTGAAGAGAAATCTGATGTAATTTTTATTCTGTGCCAAGATAGGTAAGCAATTATTTTCCCTTCTGGCTTCTTTCAATATTTTCTGTTTGTCATTGGACTTTTGAAACTTGAATATGATATGCCTAGATGTAGACTTTTTAGTGGTTTATCTTGTTTAGTGTTCTCTGAACTATGCGAATCTGTGGTTTGGTGTGTGATTAAGAAAATTTTGAGCCATTGTTCTTCACATTTTTGTGTTCCTCTTTCTCATGTCTCTTTCTGGTTTTCCTTCTGGTATGTGAAGGTTACATCTTTTGTAATCACCCCCAAAGTTTTTGGATCTTCTATTACTATTTTGCTGCTATTGTTCCTTTTTGTTTTAGTTGGCTTTGTTCAGTCTTCTGATCAGGGCATCAAAAGCATTCTTCATTTCTGTTCACAGTGTTTATTTTTAGCATTTCATTTTAATTCCCCCTTAGTGTTTCTATCGCTCTGCTTATGTTACCAATCTGTTCTTGCTTATTGTGTATGTTTTTTCATTAGGGCTTTTAGTATATTAGTAATAGTTATTTTTGATTCCAAGCCCGAGAATTCCAAAATCTCTGCCATCCATACCTATGTCTGGTTCTGAAACTTGCTTTGTCTCTCCAGACTATATTTTAGCATGCCTTGCATTTTTTTTTCTTGAAAGCCATGCATAATGTATCAGGTAATAAGAACTAAGTCCACACTAAATAGGACTTTGGTGTGAAGTTTATGTTTATCTTGCTAGGAGTTAGGCTGTGCTTAACATTTGATGTAGTTATCAGAAGTTTCTTCTAGACTTAATTCCTTTGCCTTCCTTGTTGTGTTTGAGTTTACATAGAAACTGTATTTTTGACCTCTCTCTGTTATAAATTTACTATTACTGGATTTCCATAGAAAGTATACCTTTTACCTCTCTCAGTTATAATTCACTATTACACTGGGCTCTGTTGATGTGGTAGTAGGCATAGGGGAGGCGAAGCTTTTCTACAGTGCATGTTTTACTTAAATCTCACGTTGTTTTTAGTAGGCCTGAATCCCTGGGATGTGACTTTCAGAAGAGTTTCTTAGTCTTTGTTTTTTCCTCTCTTTATTTGAAACAGGAAGAATAGCATGGGCTGGAGTTGTTTCATTGCTCTTCTAGGTCAGATAAGGCTCTGGTAAAGCAGTTTGCCTTCAGGGTAGGCCTTTGATATGGAGAATTGAATATTCCAGGCATATTTCAAAGTGTTTACTTTTTCCTTGTGTGTTTTCCAAAGTGGTTACTTTTCCTTCTCCCTTCCAGAAGCACAGAGAATCTTTTCTCTGTTCTTTACCAGGAGAATCATTTGGGACTTCAGGAGGTAAAACTCACAAAAATGTGAGCAACCTTCCAAAAATTGTCCTGCCAGGAATTTTAACACTCAAGCTAGTCATGCTCAGCCTGCAGCAATTTGTTAACTATCATTTAACCTTGCTTATAAGTTATTAGCTCCAGCACCTTATTCTTCCAATAAGCTGAACTCAGCTCTGATGTTCTATTTATTTGTTTGTCTCTGTAATTTTCAGGGTTTGGGGCTCTCCTGTCATCCCAGTTTTCTGATAGCTCTAAGAATAGCTGTTGATTTTCAGTTTGTTCAGCTTTTTTCTCATTGTGAGCATAGAAATGATGACTTTTAAGCTAATTAAATATCATAGCTAATACTGAAGACTTATGGATGATTTTCAACAGAAACTATGGAAGCCAGAAGACAGTGGAATAACATGTAAAATACTGAAAGAAAAAGTAAATATCAACTCAAAATTCTATATCCAACAAAAATATATTCATAAAACAATGAAGGCATAGTTAAAATGTTTTCCAACAACAAGAAATTCTGTTACCAGCAATTGCACACTAAGAAATAAAAGATGGATAAAGGAAAGAAGATCCTAAGTCAGAAGTATGGAACTACAGGTGAAAAAAAAGTAAAGAGTATTGTAAAGTTTACAGATGTGGGTTATTGGAAAATTATATTTTTAAAACCTCCTGCTTGTTTGTGTGTGTGTTTGCATATAAGACATTTTATAGGAAGTGGAAAATTTCTAGTTTAAAATATATTGTAATAATTTAAAGATGCATATTAGATTGCTAGGCTAATGACTAACATAATAGCATAAAAATGTAAACTTATAAAGCTAAAAAATGAGAAAAAATGATTATTAAAAAGGAGGAGGTTGAAATAAGCACATATACAAGTTTTACTATTTCATTTTGCATTCTGCTATGTTATCTTGTGTGTCCATTTCAGTTCACATACTTCTGTTTGGAGAACATTGGTTAAAAGAACCCAGTATTAGACTCTGAAATCTTGAATGTATTTAATTGTTCCTCTTCATACGGTATTTTGAATCCTCTTTGTTTAAAAAACAATTATTTAAGAAGTGGTTGACATTTGTTTTGTAAAAAGAACTTCATATTAAAAATATATATTAAGCAAATAAATATCATATGTAGATGGCTGGTTTACACTTCTACAATAATTCTATGGCAACAGTTGCAATTGCAATTAGTACATCTAAAGTCAGATTACATATAAGACTTAAATTTATAAAATTATTGCTAGTTTTTATTGCTTTCCAAAATAAGCATAAAGCATAAATAATTTTGGATTATTTTTAAAATGTCATCTGTAACATTTACTAACTGGTTTTAGTGCCAAAATCTTCAATTTTCTGTGACCTTTACATTAGTAAATCTAGAAATGCAATTTTTATTTGAGGTTCTTTGTACTAAATTATTTTCTGTGGCTGTGGTAACACATTTAGGAAATGTGTTCTCTTATTATGTTCCATTCATTCAAACAATATTTGTGAAAATACTTATAAATCACAGTGAAGGAATAAAGCAAATACTTGAGAAGTATTCCAATGCTATTCTGATTGCTAAGTTATCATTTGCATGTTTTCTTTCCTATATAGAAGATCAGGTAACAGCTAGACGGTAATGCAGTTTAAGATAAGTCCCTTTGAGAGACAGTCCATTTTCCAGTGAAATGATCAGGGAAGGCTGTGAAGAAGTACCTTTTCTTACTTTTAAAATTTGTGTTAATTTTTTATTCACATTTAATGATAATTGTACAGTGAGATTTTTCATTATAGGAAAGAAATCCATATATTTAGAACAAAATATAAAAATCCTCCTTTAGTCTCCCCAGTTGCTATCTTCTCAGAGGTAATCACTTATCAGATTCTAGTGTGCCTTACATTTCTAACCAGGCAATTGTACATTCTCCAAACAAGGTAGTTGTATCTCTTTTTTTCCAATGTTTATACCAATTGTATTAGACTTGTCCTATGTGCCGCGTTAGGTCCTCTGTGGGTTCACCTGTCCTCAGTCTTGCATAATGTCCTCCACTGTTCACTTCTTGCCTCAAACTTCATGGCTTCCCTCTTGATAATAAAGTGTAAGATACTGTACATTTTCAAGCATTTGAAAACCAAAAGTTTAGTGGTATTAACTCTCAATGAGAAACCAATAGAGCGTAGGCATTAATGGATGAATCTTAACCCCATTTTTTTCTCCAAGACTAGACTTTTTGAAGACAGCACTGTGAGACAGAGCAACCAGTTGTGCTTGACTCCAAATAGTGGCCAACTCAGTAGTGCAACCTTGTATTGTTTGTTTTGTTGTTCTTGTTTCCTGGCTTACTCCTGCTGTCTCTCTCACACACTGATGATTGGTAATATGACCTTCAAGGATAGCAAAATCCAAGGTTACTAAAGTTTTTTACAGTCAACCAACTGTGTTTCTGAAAAAAAAAGTAGCACATACATTTTTGCCTCAAGGTCTGCTTCTTTGGAAATCTAAGCTAAGATACCACTCCCTACTATTTGCCTGTCCTTATTACATTGACTGGGAGCTGTAGAAATATATTTGTGTTTTTTTTTTTTTTTTTTTTTTTTGAGATAGAGTCTTGCTCTGTCATCTAGGGTGGCAGTGGTGTGATCTCAGCTCCCTGCAACCTCTGCCTCCTGAGTTCAAGCGATTCTCCTGCCTCAGCCTCCCAGGTAGCTGGGATCATAGGTGCCCGTCACCATGTCTGGGTAATTTTTGTATTTTTAGTAGAGACAGGATTTCACCATGTTGGTCAGGCTGGTCTTGAACTCCTGACCTCAGGTGATCTGCCCACCTCGGCCTCCCAAAGTTCTGGGATTACAGATGTGAACCAGCATGACTGGCCTAGAATCATGTTTTAAAAAGGTGGTTATAATAGAGATTTCTTATATGTCTGAAAATAACTTTATTGGTTTATTCATCCAACTTATAATTTTTGTGTATAGACTTATAAATTCAAAGTATTTTTACTCTAAAATGTAAAATGTTTTGGTCTGACTTCCTAGTTGTGATGAGAAGTCTAATGTCGATGTTATTGGTTTTTTTTAAGGGATCGTATACTATTCCTTTCTGAAGACTTTAAAATTTTCTTCTTGTCCTTAGCTTATTACCTTTATTCTTTTTATTCTTAACTTTAATGGAAGGTATCTTTATATAAGTCTTTTGTTCTATAATATATTCCAATTTTGTTGCTGATATTCTCTTTCCATCTGAAGACTTGAGTCTTTCTTCAGCTTGAAAATAAAATATTCTCTAGTGTTTCTTTCTCACTTTTACATTTCTTCCTTTCATTCTTTCCTTCTAATAATTTTCTGGGGACATGATGTTGGAGTTCCTGAATACATACTTTATGTTTTTCAAACTTGACATTAACTATTTTCATCTCTTTGTGTTTTGCCTCTATATTCTAGAAATGCATTCGATTTAATTTTTCACAGTACTGATTTTCTTCATTTATTCTACTGTTTGGCTTTTTAGTAAATTTTTAACTTTGGCAATGATATTTATTTATTTTTTTCTCATACTGATTTGTTTCCATAATCTCATCTTCTCTTATTAGTCTTATGGTGTTAACAGTAACTTCCCAAATAACTTCAAAAAATTATAATTTTTAAATTTGTGTCAATTTCTTAAATTATATTCCTTTTCTATATGCTTATTTGTTCTGTTTATTTTTCTCAGTCCTTCTCTTTTCCATAATGACAGAAAAAAAACCTTAATCATCTGCTAGGTTTTGCTTAAGCAATAAGGAGCATTTTTGACTTTTATAAATGGAATCCCTAGAAGTGATGAAGCATGCTGAAACAAGATCTCTCTCTTCCATTTCAAATCTCTGTTTTCTTATAGGTTCTTTTTATTTTCAGACAGCAATCTCATAGTAGTAGAGATGGCCTCTGCCAATTCCAGGCTGGTATAATACCATCTAACAACACCAAAACACTAGCTTTGCTTTTGACAACTTCAGCAAATATTCCAGAAAATAATCTGTTCAGCCTGATTTAGATCACATACCATAAGTTCATTATAAAAGAATTACCAAGAAAATACATGTTAAGTATAACACATTTCAATCCTAAATCAAACATAATATTCCTTTCAAAAATAGTCCTCCCACTCTTATTTCAAACTATGAGATAGATTTTTTCAGTCTTGGGTTATAGAAATCAATCATTTTTTTCCAATGAGATTTAAAAAGTAAATGTTTCTTTTTCAAATTGCTGTCACTCTTTTCCATGTAACTCAAGGCTTTAAAATTCTGCCTTTTGATATATTATGATATCACAAATGAGTTTTTTCCGTTAGAATAAATGCCAAGATATTAGACAGTTCTCTTCATAGAACACAGATGAAAGGGTGAAACCCTGTGAAAATGTAAAATGTTACCACTTATTTACATCTTCTATATTTGAGCATTTATTCCTGAACCTACATGGAATACTAGAACAAAATACAGACCGACAACTATAGGAAATCATTATTTTTTTACTATAATTGGTTCATAAGTTCACATTTATTGTAGGGTTCAGTTTGAGTTCTATAAACTTAAAAGATCATATATAACTTACGACTTCAAAGAATGGTTATCTGGTATAATGTAATTCATTTACTATTAAAACTATAAATTATTCAAAGTTTAAAACATCAGTAGAGTTATAGATTAAATTATATTGATTTAGGATAGGAGGACTAGCCTATTGGAAAGGGACATATTTTCAGTACAAAGAGATTGCTACCAACTAGTGAGAAGTTGAAGAAAGAACTGTGGAGATCAGCATGAACCTGGGACAATTGCATAAGGAGAAGAGCTCTAACCTAGAGATAAAAAGTCTATTTCAGAAAAGGATCAAAGTGCTGATGAGAGAAAAACTGCAAAGAGCAAATTGCTGGAGGAGATCATAGAAATAAGCTCTCTCCTCTTGAAATGAACTTGCTGAAATTTTGTTGTACCATTCAAAAAATGCTTTAAATACATCATTGAAGGGTTTCTTCAGAGACCTTATCTAACAGCCAAAAGTTCTTTGGTTGAAAGAGAGAGAAGAAAAGGTTTTATTATGTAATGTGCTGTGCTTGCTTTGGAAAACTTTGCAGGTATTGAATATCTATTGTGTATATATATACATGCAAAAAAAAAATGGTACACAGGGACACACCCTATGTAACCAAACAATGCTATTTCAAATGAGGAAAACAGTGCATTCTGAGGTGCAGGCTAGAAGATGGATATAATAGAGTGTAGGATACTCTTGACATGATAGATTTAACACATTGCTTAAGATGATTGTTGAGAGATTCCATAGGTCTGTGTAGTAATCCATTTCTGCTGCTGTATAAATTACCACAGACTGAGTAATTTATATTGAAGAAAGATTTATTCAGCTTATTGCTGTCAAGGCTGAGAAGTCCAAGAACCCGGTACTGGCATCTTGTGAGGCCTTCTTGTTGCTTCATTTCATGGAAGAAGGGTAAATGAACATGCAAGGTAGACAGAGGAGAAATTGGGTCAAACCCGTTCTTTTTATCAAGGGCCCAATCCCAAGATAGCTAACCCATTCCTTGATAGCAGCATCAATCTATTCTTGAGGACAGAGTCCTCACACTCTAATCATCTCTTAAAGGTTCCATATCCCAATACTGTTATTCTGTCAGTTAAATTTCAACATGAGTTTTGAAAGGGGCATTCAAATGATAGAAGTCTATATTATATAATAATTTGTGATTTAGCTAATTATGAGCTTGAGCAACTAAAAGCAAAAGGCTAGAGTATAGAAATGAGTTCCAGGTAGTGAGTGAGGTGACCACTGAACACCCACATTTCATTGTGGTTTTACATTCTCTTCTCAAATGTACTGCATACAAAATTCCAGTAGAGTGCTTAAAAAAATCTGTTTCTTTATAAAAATGACTCTGGAATCAAATCCAAGTGCCAGTGGTGGAGCTTTATTAAAATATTAATGCCTGTATCCAGAAATTAAAAATGAGTATGTCAAACTCTATGGCGACATGAAAATTTGAAGCTATCAATCCTACCATAAGTACTATATGAAAACAAGAAAAACTGATTGTGAACCTGATTCAGCAAATGTTCCAAATAGTACAAAATTTGTTCTTATTGTGAAAGATAAAACTTTAGTAAAAATCTGAAAAAGCAATTAACTTGTAATATGAAACATGTAACTTTAGAAGAAAATGTGCTTTTGGAGACATTTATTTTAATTGCTGTGTAAATACACTGTGGTCCCATATTATAGACGCATTTAAAGTCTGAAGGTATCATTGACATATTTCAGTTATATTCTGTTGCATTTGAAAAAACAAAATTCATGCTTCTTGAATTTGAGAAGGTTTCAGAGAGCACTTTACCAGAATTTGAAGGGTGTTCTATATTCACTTACCATTATCAGGAAGAATTCATAATGTAGTATAAATAAAACATGATTGGAATCCAGGAAATCTGGATTCTATGCTTGATTTTACTATGGGCTAGATGTGTAATTTAGTTCAGCCCATTTGATCTTTCCCTGCTTTGTACCCTTTCTCTTTTAACTGCAGGGAGTGAAGTAGTAAAGGTAGATATAACCCTTCTAATTCTAAGTTGCTGTGCTTCCTCTGATGTTCTTTGTACACAAAAGAAGTTATCAATGTCCCAAAGTGTGTGCAGATGATTATAAGCCACTTCAGCTGCTCCTCACTTTGCATGTTGGCAGCACTACAACTAAAAAAAGCTTTTCTGCCATGAGATGAGTAAGAGATTGAGATCCATCTACTCTGCGAGCAGACTGGCTTCTCTTCTCTCTGCCATACGCCCTCAGAATGAGTGGGATGTGACTGCCAAGCCAAACTTGATGAAACTGTGTATTTGAACATTAGCCTAAAATACAGAAAAAGTTAAATGCTATTACAACTGCCTACAGTTCCATCTACCCTTCAACTAAGTATTCATTGATGGGATTCTGTCATTTTAATACATTTTGGTATTCAAATATTTCTGTAGCTTTCCCCCCTCATCCTTTTATCCTTAAGAATAATGTTTGTGGCATTTTCTTTGATCTTTGAAGACATGTAAAGAGGAGGAAGTAATGGCTTTGATAATACAAATCACTTATGCTCTATATTCATCTGTGACTTTTGTTAGAGAGAATTAAAGAAGAGCAAGAAATCTAGAGCTGGTGTCAACCCCATGCCTTCGCCTAAAGTCCCAAGACAGATGTCAAGATCAAGTTTTATGATACATTTAATTTTAAAGGGCAGAAACTTTTATAATGCTTCTTGATAGCTAAGATGTTTAATCACTAAAATAGAATGGATTTTTCAGTCAGGCTTCAAGGATCCATTCAGGTCTGACCACATTTGTGAATCTGGGCTGTTCCCGTGGAGCAGATGTAGTTGCTCATTTCTCCTCCGTTCCCGGTTCCACAGGCCATTTTGGATACGTGCACTGTAGCACCATCACTATTAAATGAAATCTATCTACTTACATGTTGACAAATACAATGGAGCAGTTTTTGAGGACAGACTTGCTGATTCGTTTCTAATCTAAACACCAGAAGTCACCTAGCACATATTAGGTATTTAATAAATGAAGATTGAATAAATGTATGGGCCATGCTTGCCAAATTCTAGTTGTACCCTCCGGAATTTCCTTTACAGATCTTCAATAGATGATGGTGGCGCTTTGCCCAACAAATTAATTGTCAGAATTTAAGAGACATTGAGGTCTTTCTGAAAATGAGAGAAACTATTCTAGCTAATGTTTATTATGGCAAATATTCATATAGAGGCTAATTTATGCCACGCTATGTCCTAAATTCTTCATATGTATTAACTAACTTAGTCCTTACTCAAACATATGTGAAAGATAGCATTATGATTCCCACTTTGTAGATAAGGAAACAGACACCGAAAGGCTAAATAACTTCATCAGTGCCACACAGAAACTGATAGACCCACGATTCCAAGGCATGCAGTCTTGTCTCAGTGTTCATGTTCTTAACCACTATGCTCTGGTTCCTTGGAACTATGCTGTCATCAGCCAGGTGGAACCATACTTTTAGAATTAATAAAGCTGACAAATAATTAAGGTTGCAATACATTATTCAGAGGAACCCTTAGTCCGTTCTACCAGTTAATATATTTCATTTGAGTTGTTTATATTATTTAAAAATAATTAGCTCTATAGAATAAATGCAAAGGATTGTTCTAATTGGAAAGAACTGGTTTCTTAAACAATCTTTTGCCTTTGACATTGGTTTGAAAACCTGAGAAAGTGTACTACTCAGCCCTGCCACATACTTATTGCAACTAAGTTGTAGAATCAATGAGCAATTCAAGGAAGCTTTGAAAATTGTCCCATGGCTACCCACTCATGATTTTTGTTTTCCAAATTGCCTCACTGACCTCCCGATACTATGTTGGCTGCCTAGTGATCCTTGTCAACACAAGAACAGTGAAAGTATGACAATATGGATTTCGATGGACCAAATATTGAAAATAATTTGGACAATTATGAAGAGCTAGTAACTGGGACTCCCTGTAACTCTCACAAGCAGATTGCTACATTGTATTTCAGCATTGAGGGGAATGTATTGTTAATCTAAGGTTGCCTAAAGGAATGGAAGAAAAGGAGGAAAAAAGCCAAAAGTAAACATGCACTTGGCCTTTATTGTAAAATATTTTGAAGTTTCTAGGTCCAAAAGTCATTACAATATCGAGCAAATTATGAATATATATTATGTGGGGGGTGTGTGTGTATATATATATATATATAAAAAACTGAAAAGTGTTAATAAAGTTGTCAGACTTAAGGAGGCATATCCTAAATTGTGGAAGGATTTCTTATTTCTGCGACTCAGCTGCTTCTTAGTAAACCCTAACTACTGTAAATTAGTATCTCAAGACTTGACTTCAGGACTTGACAGGATTTATAGTAGTTATAAGTTAAATTCCTTTTAGTGAATAAATTACATTTTCATTACCTTGAGTGCTAAATTTTGTTTTGCTTAAGAAAAAGTAAAGCCACTTAAGGTACTCCACATATAATAATTTTTTAATTTGGAAATTGAAGTTGATATTGTTAACTTAATATTATCAAAATATTATCAACTTAATATTATCAATATTAATAAAAAGTTGTTTACTCAAGTTCAATAGATACTGTGTTTAGTATAGAAGATTTGCTGCACAGTAGTCGTCTGTGATAAATTACTTTTCTCTACAAATTATTTTTCCACTATTGATACATATTTAGAGTATATTCTAACAAAACTGAACTAATGTCTGTACTGAAAATGGCATTTGCAGAGGCTGATTTATTAGTTTTTAAACTGCTAAATGCATTGTCTAACAATAATGCTATTTAAATCACTATGCCTGAAATAAATATTTTAAATTACAGACTACGAATAGAGCAGTGAAATTATTATAAGATATTATACTCAATATTCCATTGAGTATAATTATACTCAATTCTCCATTGAGTATAATATCTTATAATAATCTAAGCTTCCCAGTGCATTGAAAATAATGGAATGATTTTCAATGTTCAAGAAATCTGAATACTTAGTAGGGTCTCATTCCAGAAAATTCTGGGCAACTACGCCAGTAGAAACTATGGGTGTTCCATGTCATAAAAATCAACTGACATTTTAAAATCTTCTTCTTTATTTACCTCTTGGCATCTGGCATGTTTCTGACTATTGATTTATCTCTCCTTCCTGTTGTATGGCTCTTGTAATAACACAAGCTTCTGAAGGTTTTTCTCCGACCTGTCTGGCTACTTCTTTTTAGTCTGTTTTGCCGGTTCTTCAACCTCTACCCAATCCATAAATGTTGATATGCCTCTATTTCCATAGCCCAGACAGCTTTCTCCTTTGGCAGATATTCAATTCAACATCTCCATTTGAATCATTAATTTATCTTTTTCCTGCTTCAAAAATGTTTTAATGAACAGGCTACAATATCTATGTCCTTGGGCAATGTTCCCTGTACAGTCATGCATAGCTTAATGACAGGGATACATTCTGAGAAATGCATCATTAGATGGTTTTGTCATTGTGTGAACAGCATAGAGTGTACTTACACAAACCTAGATGGTATAGTCTACTACACACCTATGCTATGTGGTATAGCCTACTGTTCCTAGGCTACAAACCTGTGCAGCATGTTACTGTCCTAAAACTGTAGGCAGTTGTATCACAATGGTAAGTATTTTTGTATCTAAACATAAAATATATGTGGTAAAAATGTGGTAGGAAAATTAAAAACGGACTAGGCATGGTGGCTCATGCCTGTAATCCCAGCACCTCAGGAGGCTGAGGTGGGCATATTGCTTGAGGTCAGGAGTTCAAGACCAGCCAGGGCAACATGATGAAACCCCATCTCTGCCCCATTAGCCAGATGTAGTGGCGCGAACCTGTAGTCTCAGCTACTAAGGAGTCTGAGGTGGGGTGATCATTTGAACCCAGGATGTTGAGGCTGCAGTGAGCCATGATAGTAACACTGCACTCCAGCCTGGGTAACAGAGTAAGACCCTGCCTTAAAAATAAATAAATAAGTAAATAAACAAACAAATAGATAAAAAAAAGGACACATCTGTGTAGGACACCTACCATGAACAGAGCTTATAGTACTATTAGTTGCTGTGCTTAGTGGGTGAGTGGTGACTGAATGTGAAGGCCTAGGACATTGCTGTCCACTACTGCAGACTTCAAAAACACTACTCTTAGCCTACACTAACTTTATTTTTAGAAATTCTTCAATAATAAGTTAAGCTTAGCTTACTGTAACTCTTTTACTTTATAAACTGTTTAATTCTTTTAACTTTTGGACTCTTTTGTAAAAACATTTAGCTTAAAACTCAACACAGGGTACATATAGCTATATAAAAATATTTTCTTTATATCCTTATTCTACAAACTTTTTTCTACTCTTAAACTTCTTTTTCTACTTGTTGAGCTTTTTAAAAAATTAAAACTAAGACACAATACACACATTACCTTAGGCCTACACAAGCTCAGGATCATCAGTTTCATTGTCTTCCACCTCCCCACCTTGACCCACTGGAAGGTCTTCAGAGGCAATAACATGCATGGAGTTGTCATCTCCTATAATAGTAACGCTTTCTTCAGGAATACCTCTTGAAGGGCCTGCCTGATGCTACTTTACAGTTACCTTTTAAAAAACCTAAGTAGAAGAAATATACTCGAAAATAGGAACACAGTCATTTATCATCACTATCAAGTGTTATGTACCGTATGTACTTGTAAGTGCTAAATTTTACATGGCTGGCAGCACATTACGTTTGTTTATACCAGTATCACCACACATGGGTAATGCCTTGTGTTATGATGCTATGACAGCTACACTGTCACTAGGTGATAGGAATTTTTCAACTCCATTATAATGTAACAAGACCACCACCGCATAAGTAGCTCGTCATTGACTGAGAATTTGTCATGGGGTGCTTGACTGTATTTGATAATGACACCAAAAGCCATTCCATGGCTTACACCACAAATAAGGAATCGTTCTTTTCTCTTCTTCCTCTCTTATCTCATAATCAATCACCAATAACTATATATTCTACCATTCAAATATTCTAACATTTGTCCCATTTCTTTCGCTTTCTCTCTGTTCTTCCCTCATACTAGGAGAAGCTTCTTTAGAGAATAATTTAGAACAATACGAAGAGTATTGACTCCATACCATCTTACAAACCGTGTATGCTTTTTTTCGCTATTCACTCCAGTCACCAGTTACCACCAGATGTTGGAGCTCTGCAGTTTATATTATTATTCTAGTCTTATCTCTGTACTTCCTTTGATAAACACTAAGCAGGCCTAAGCACCCACAAATCTTTCCAACAACAGCTTCTAGGTCATCCTCTCTGTAATCAGAACGCTCCCTTGTATCTTTAGTCTCCTCTTAGAATAGTTTTCTTTCATTCTTGCCTTAAGTGAAATCTAGACATTTACTAGGTTCAATTCTTCTTCTTTTTCATAAATTGAGGCAGTTTCACTTCTTACTTACCACAGGATCTAGGTATATTTCTTAGAATTTCTTACTTTCCATTGTTACTTATAATCCATTACTTCCTTGAGTTCATTTTTTGAAATTCATTACTCTGGATAAAATACCTTATCCATTTCATTTCTGCTGTCATCTAACAACTGACTTTTCACCAAGTTTGTTCATGAAAGACTAAAACTTGATTTTCATTTTTACTCAAGTCACTTTCCTTGATAACTTTAATATGTACAAATCTTATCCCCTGGCCTCTCAGCTTCCTGACATCCTGTCTTCCAGTGACCTTTACATTTATTCTATTGCTGCCTTTCCCTTTTATGATAATATTCACAAGTCCTGTTAAAAATAGACTAAAAAATGAGACCCAAAGTAATCTACTCTGAGGCAAAGAACTTTATTTCTATAGCTCTTCTATCAAATATTTCTATGGCCACAAATATCTGGCTTCACTAAGCTTCCCAATGCATTGACTTCATCACTTTTTAAATATCCGTCAGCTTCTTAGATCTGCCTTGCTTCTACGGTCCATAAACAGTTTTCTTTTCTTGCAAATATTTTCAAATGGTTGTCTGTTTCTCCCTCTGGTTTATTCACCTAGGAAAAAAACTAGCTCTGGGTCAATCCTACCACCTCTCTTTTCTGTGTCTAATGTGAACTGCAAAGCTTGGAGGAAATTACCCAGCTGAGCCAAGGGGTTCTCCTATACATTTTGATTACATATTTAAGCTTATTAACTTAATACATTTTTTGCCTTATAGTCAGCATGGCCCAACAATCATATTATATGTCAAGTTGGCTGATTTCCTTGTTCTCTGAAATTGTTTCACACCACTTTCTTGGTTATCAAACACATAATTATTCATCAGAAGCAGAAAGTAGTTAGCTTCTCTCCAATTTCCTCTTTCTCCTGGACCCACAGACTACATTTTTCAGCATCCTTTGCAGTTAGATGTAGCCATTTTCCTGAGTTCCATCCAGTGAAATGTAGGCAAATGTTATATCCATCACTGTCAGATCTGATCCATAAAAATATCTTCTACACACAATCCTCTTTCTTCACCTGCTGACTGAATAGAGAAGGTTCTGAAGAACTAAAAGATGGTGAAGTCACAGGCTGGAAAGAACTGGGTGGTAAGTGACAATGAGGAAGATAGCTTGACCATTAGGAACACTCATTGAATTTTGTGTGTGCAATAAATACATTTTTTGTTTCTTTAACCTTCTGAAAAAACAGTAATTATGCATTTTGTGCATTTTTAAATTTTTAAAAAAACTGCTATTATTTATTCCAACTAATCCAATATCCTCTCCTCCTACAGTATTCTCAGACAATTAACTTGTTACTTAATTCATCAAGAAAACTGAAACCACCAAAATTAGATTCTCTTTATTTTCCATCCCTAAACTTGCAACCTGCTTATATTTGTGTCTGTTTTTCCCTTCTTCCTTTCTTTTGCAACAGAATAACCGGCGATCCTTATTTTCAAGGACAATCACTGCTAGTGCTCTGGGTCCCATCCTTTATAAGCTCTTTAGAAAACTGTTTTCCTTCACTTTATTATCTCCATTATCACCTTCAGTATCAATGTTCTAGATATATAGGATCCTTCACATCAGAATAGAAACATTCTCTAGTTTCCTCTATTTTAATAAAAACCCTATTTTAAGTCCATATGTCCTTTCCGTTGTGGCCTTTTCTCTGTCTTATTCATCACCAAACCTTTTCAAATAATTTTCTACATTTATCCTCTTTCTTACATTTACTCACTTATTTCCATGCATTGGTTTTATAATTTTTTGACAGTAGGATGGGGTGAGGGAACCAGAACACTGTAGAAAAACACAAAGATGAAATAGTAACTTACATTTCTACCATTTGTAATTAATGATGTTTAACATTGTGAGGTTTTTGCTTTTGTGTTTTATTATTTTTTTATTTTTTACAAATATCTTTATTGTTTCTGCAAAAGTGATAAATACTAATTATAGTTTTCAAATTATGCATAGAAATTATAAAAATGAAAGTTTAAAAAATTCTGAATATCACTCCTCAAAAATTACCTTCATGTACACAAAGCAAATATATATGTCATTCTATACATAAAGAAATGACTGACAAAATATTTTTTAAAATAAAATTATACTGTCTGAGTTCTTTTATATAAAATATCATTTTATTTTAATTGAATTTTATTGCCTTTAATTTGTGTTTCTATATTGTTATATATACTATGTATTTATTAGTTATTTCTTCTATAGAAATGATTACTTTTAACATTGTTTTGATTTGTTTTTCTGTTTTACTTGGTCAATGCTTACCATTAAGCACTTTGTGCTTATTTTGAGTTTTCTATTTGAGCTTTCTCTTAATTTGCTAAATTGCTTTGTCCAAATTTTTGTCGAGAAGGGTTTGTAGGTTGTATATTCCTTGACATTTTTCAAATCTGATATGTCTATGGCCATTATACTTGACTGATACTTTGGCTGAGTGTAATCTTTTGGGTCACACACTATTCTAAGAACTCTGTAGAAATCACTTCATTGTATTCTGGCTTTGAAGGTTGCTGAAGAGAACTTTGGCAGGTCACTGATTTTCTCCTATTATACGTGATTTGTTTTTTAATTTAAAATGCCCCAAAACACCTTTTAATAAATAATACTTAAATATCTAACTTAGCTTATAGTTTGATATTGAGATTTCTACATCAAATTACCCTGGAGCAGTGTTTTCTTTCAATCTGCAGATTCAGTTATTTCTTTATCAGAGAAATTCTCTTGCATTAAATTTTACAATAATTTTCTATTCCATCTTTTTTTTTTTTACTTCAAGAACACAAATTATACTTATGTTGGCTTATCTTGCTCTATCCTTTGTGCCCAATTTGCCTCTTTCTAATTTATTTAATCTTTTTTTGTGTATACTGTGATGATCTCAAACCCTTCCACCATGTTAGCAATTTTATTTTTAGCTGAGTAATTTTTGTTTTTTTTGTTTTCTAATGTATTAATTTTATGAAAACAATTTAATCTTCATTTTCCCCCTTACATTTGCAATTATAGTCAAATTGGTTTTTCTCTTATTGTTTTACTTTGGAGCTTCTATTTTATAGAAATCATATTTTTCCTAATTTGTTCTGCTATGTGAAGCAATTTTAAAGAGTTTCCTTCTATATCTCAAGCTATGTTTCCTTATCGGATGTACTCTTTTTCTTTCTTTTTCATACTTTTTTTCTTAAATAGTTTTGCCTTAGTATACTTGCTTAATTCTCATGCCAGTTCCTTGTATCTGTCTCATTTATACCCTGTTGTCTCCGCCTGAACACTCTATTTGTTTTGATAATTGGGTTAGTAACTAGGCTCTCTTCCCACAGTATTGAGGCCAGTTTTGTTTAATTTTCTCTAAGAGATGTGGTGTAAAGTCTGGAGATATTGCCTTTATCCAATTTTTGTGGGATAGGGAACAAAATGGGAGTAAAGGTGGTGGCAATGTCATTTGTAGCAGGATCTCTGCTTTTCCTTTTATGAATTTTGCGAGTGTGTGTGTGTGTGTGTGTGTGTGTGTGTACCATACAAAAGTTTACTTTTCCTAGTTAGAGACAATGGTGAACTGAGGTTTAGTGAGTTTATACAAATGTAAGTGCCCTCATTAAGGAAAATAATGCAAAATTCTGAATATAAAATTAAGTTTAAAGTCTTAGAAAAGATTCATGTCAGTGAGGGAAGCCTGAAGCTTAAGCTTCCTCAGTCTTTAAAAATCTTCCTTAATTGGGTCCACTCCGTACCCGTGTGACTTTAGATTACTTTTCTTATGGAATATGTAGTCCAGAAGTCTTTTCTTCTAAAGAGGTCATCCTCTTTGTTCTCTGTTTCTACTTTACAGCAATCTTTCCAGATGTAGTTTCCTTTGCTTCATGGTGAGAAGAAGAGAAAATGAATGTACTACCTTTGGTTGTTTCATTTAAGAATTTGAGATATTGCTCAGGACTCTGTGCAAACACCAGAATGATTTTGGGACCTGGGGGATAGGATCTATTCCATGCTCCCTTTTCCCATTCTCTATAAAGTCTCAGACTTCTTCTTTTCCACTTTTACTGATTTAGATTGTTATTACCACTTGTTTGGCTACTATTTTTAAATTTTATCCTAGATTTTATTGTATTTGAGGAAAGAAGACATACATTTTGTGAAGAATTTCTTAGAGAAGCTCTGCACCTTCTCTGCTCCTTTCAAAGGTGGAGTGACCTCTTTCTTTGAAATTGTCTTCCTAGATATCTCAACATAGTTTACCACAATTGTTCATTGGCTTTCTTTTGAAAGATGACCCCCCGCCCCCCGAGCTTCCCTGAAATAGCCTTCTACTTCATTGGCAGAAATTTTTGCTGTCTCTTGGTTAGAGTTTTCTTTCTTAATTCTGAAGAAAAGTTTTCTTCAGAGTTCAACCTTAAGTCATCTTCTCTTTTTCCACACTCATTCATTGGCTAAATACCGATTGCAAGCTAAAGATTCTGAAACTCATGTTTATAGCAGACTGCTCCTTTGAGTTTCAGAAATGAATACCATTCTCAACTTAGATATTTCACAACCATCTGAAACTTACCTGAACAAAGTAGGGTTTTACTTTCCCCTCTTAAACTCTACCTTGGATTCCACATGAATTCTTCACTTTAGTAAATATGAATAATAAATTATATTTGTGCTCATGTATTTACTGTTGAAAATAAAGCATACATATGAAAGGTATGTATGTATAATATATATGTAAAATGTAATGGTTATTAATACAGATTGAGTATCCCTTATTCGAAATGCTTGGAACAAGAAGTGTTTTGGATTTTGAACTTTTTCAGATTTTAGAATATTCTCATATACATAATGAGATATCTTGAGGATGAAACCAAGTCTAAACACAATTTTACTTATGTTTTATATACACTTTACACACATAGCCTGAAGGTAATTTTACATAACACTTTTAATGATTTTGTGTATGAAATAAAATTTTGATTGCCTTTTGGCTGAGACCCATCACATGAGGTCAGGTGTGAAATTTTCCCCTTGTGGTGCCATGTTGGTGTTCAAAAAGTGTCAGATTTTGGAGCATTTTGGATTTTAGATTTCCAGATTAGGGATTCTCAACCTGTGCTTCCTACTGAGCTTAAGAAATAGACTCAATATTAGTGGTTTTGAGGTCCCCTGTGTGCTCCCCTCAGATGTGTCCCTTTCCCAACTCCCTCCTTGAATCACAGTCTTGACTTCTCTTGATTTTCCTTATAGTTCTTCCATATATATGTAGACATCAATATAGCTGTGTGTGTGTATCTGTAGGCAGGTAGCTAAATATAACTTTATATGACTCTCCCCCATATATAAGTAGACATATGGATATAGATAGAACATATATAGAAATACATATATTTATAATTTCAGAAAAATTAATCAATAAAAATATCATAGTGAGTCCTGAAACTGACATTGATATGAAAATATGACATATAACAGAGGTGGTACTAGACAACATTGGTGCAAAACTATTGCGTAAATAGCACTGGGACAATTAATTCTGTGTATGGAACAAAATTAAATTGGATGTCTATATCACACCATTCATACAAAAACACTCTTTACTTAAACAAAAACAAGTAAACAACAAGGCTTTGAAAATAAAGGTGGCACATATCAGAACAGGAAGATATGCTATCCTCTTATACATGGTAGCCACTCTCTTCATTGTTCAGTCATCATCAAGAGAAATCATAAAAATAAAATAAAGAGCGGATAAATTTATGAGGAGAGAAATATGGTTACAAAAAGAAGGGATAGTTGTAAATCAAAAGAGAAGTGAAATTGTAAACCAATTGGTTTAAATGAAAAAGAGAAAATGAAAATTAAAACAAGAAGCTACAATATGGAAAATTATGAGGCTAAAGATTTAATATTTTACAATGAAGTAATACTTAAAAAAAAAGTAAAAATTAGGGAGATTTTTAAAAAAGTGATAAAGTTACGATAAATCTAAAACCGAAAAGATAAAGACTTAATAAACATTTTAAAGAAATGAAATTAAGGGTTGACAGAAGAGAAGAAGAAAAAAGAAAAAATAAGCAAAAAACTTTAGAAAGAGACAAGCAAGTTGCCTCACACAAAGGTTACTGAGGGCTGTTCAACTTCCTTGGGTATATTGTCTTCTACTGTGAACTTCATTGTTTTTGCTTTCTTCTCAGAGATCTGAGGGGCACAGAATCACAGACTGCCATTTCTTTATTTTATTATATAATTTATTCTATAGAAGTTCACAGATTTTTTTTTTTATTTCTGATGTACACCATACTGTTACCATTTTACTTTCACTTTTTTTGATCACAAGAAAAAACTTCAGTTTGTCCATTTCAGATCTCTAAAGTTGTAAGGTTTTTTTCATGTAGAGATAAAACCCATGTCACACTCAGACAGAAAGCTTTTTACAGTGTACTGAGCATAATTTATGTATTTAATGGGCAAGTATTTGCTCCCCAACACTTGGGAGCAAGAAGTACAGTATTATTATTATTGAAAAATGAGTTTTACTCTGATTTCCAATAATGAGAATCTTTGAGGCTTGCAAGGTTCTTGAAACTCAGGTGAAAATTTGGTCCTTAAGCTGTGGTAAATTCCATTGCTGTTTTTTCTCCTTCTATTACTGGTGAAGGAGGGTCTTGACGATGTGTTTTCCAGGTTCTTGGCATTTTGAACAAAGAATTGGACAAAATGCACTAACAAAGCAATGAAAGAATGAAGCAACGGCAGCACAGATTTATTAAAACAGAGGTACACTCCATAGAGTGGGAGCCAGCTTGAGTTAGTGGCTTACCAGCCTTGGTTATAGAATTTTCTGGGGTTTAAATACTCTCTAGAGGTTTCCCATTGGTTACTTGGTTACATTCTATGTAAATGAAGACTTGGCATGTGACCAGTCTGATCGGTTGTGGGAGGCAACCAATCAGAGACTGAAGTGAAATTACAAAGGTACTGCCTCTATAGAGTTGGCTCATGACCAATCTGATTGGTTGCAGGAGGGTACCAGTCAGAGGTACTTTCCATTTTTCATCTGTGATGCAGAAAGGTGAGGGGTTGCAAAAGGAGTGGCCTCTGATCCGTTTGTTACTTAAGCATGGAGAGGTGGAGTTTTCCTTTTGATACAGTTCTAAGAAGTCAGCTTGAATTGGCCTTAGGTTCCCTGCCTACAGACCCTATTCTCCTGCTGCACTTCCGCTGCACAACCAATGACAACCTCCTCCTCTTTCTGTCAAGCAATTATACCTCCGAGAGGGTCATAGGTGAATGTCACTCAGAGCAAACTTAGCCGCAAAAAACTTGATCCTGCTCTCACGTGGTGTGTTTCAGAGCCAGGCTTGACAGGTGTCCTGTTTCCACCTCCCCTCAGGCCTGCTGAAGACAAATAGTGGCTGCATATGTCACCATTCAGTATGTCATTACTGAAGAGCTACACTAATTTCCTCAAAAACCCCTTCTCTGAAAGAAATATTTTAGGCTAATTTTGACCCTATACCTCCTATGATACTTCTTGAATTGCCATATAAAATAGTGCCTCCATTCTCCAATCCACTTGCAATGATACAAAACTTCACAAGGTCACTGTTTCCTGTCCAGTTTGTGGGCTACATAGATTCTAGCAAACTTCCATACTCAGCCAAATCGTGAAAAGATTTTATTTAGAAACTCACACTCATAAAGGAAAGCTTTCCTTTTATCGGCTGGCTTTGTTTGGCAGTGTCTTCTTGTAGCAACTGACTCAGCTCTTACCTAGTCTGACAAAACTCAGATGGGGCTTCTATTGTCTCTCTTAAACATCTTAGCTCTTTCATTGTTTGGTGTTAGAAAAGATTGAGGAGAGAAAAAAAAAAAAAAAAAAAGCAATGAGATTTACCCACTGGGGTTTTGGGAGCAATCTAAAACTTTGAAATTTTCTTTTTTGTTCTAGAACAATTTTCTGGGTGATAAAATTTTCATTTAATTCAGGTATTTTCTTCTTCCACAAAATGTTGCAGTATGCAAAACCCACCTTCTGGAAAATACTGGTCTGGTATAGCTCTCTGCTAAAAAAGGTTACTATTGTTTTATTTAGAAATACTTAAATGAATCCTTTCAATTTTCAGAATTCTCTTAACATCCGGAGCCTTATACTGGAAGATGAGCCAAAAAATCAATAATCAGTTGGTAATTTATTTTCCATAAGTCACAAAGTCAATTACATTAAGTTCTTACACTAAAACCTACTTTTCTAAAATAAAAAGTTATTGCTTTTATGTTCACAGGGCATTCCCATTTTTGTAAATAACAGAATAAACACTGAGAATCATATTACTTTTTAATAACTGGTATTGAAGTTTTTCCCTGAAAAAAATCACTTAAAATTCTTCAAATAAAAGTTGGAATGAGAATATGTACTTCATAACTAAACTATAGAAAAATTCCTCAGCTGCCTGGATGTACACTAAACACAGCCATCCTTGGATAGCACTTTTCTGTTACTTTCTTATTCTATTAGCGCTATTTTTGAAGTTTCTGACCTTCACTGCCAGTGAAAGCTCTTTTGATGCCAGTCTTTGATCCGTGTGCATTGTAATTCAGATGGAAAGTATAGCATAAATCTAGCTTGAGAGTAGCAAAGATATTTATGTATTTGAAAAAGTTTGCTAGTCTTGGCTAAACATTTAAGCTTTCAAAAAATAATTTACTGGAAATTAAATGTGAATATAATAATAGTACACATTGTAGTTTTGCAAGACTGAATATATTTTTTACTTCTCCAATAGGCTATTTTACATATATGATATACATGAAAATCTGAAATATTTTTTCTTTGCTTTCTATGTTTTGTTATATGCAGAGAATGACTCTTTTACCCCTTGCCTCTGCTCAGTATATAACTTTACCTCTTATTTTAAACAAGCCATGAGGTGACATCATCTCTTAGCACAGACAACAATTTATCCTTTTGATGTAGAGAGGTTCAAAAAGTTAGCCACACTAAATATGGTTTTGGTTTTTATTATATAACAAATGCCACAACCTATATTGACAGCAGAGTCACATCTCTGTACTGCAGATAGAAAATGAGAGAATGGGAACTTGCTGTGCTAAACTGCTGAGATCACCATCATACATTATTAATTAAAATAAATAAGAAATAAAAGAAAAAATGACTTTTGCTCTTGCTATTTGAAAGGTCTGTAGTGCATTATCTAGTCATCAGTTCAATTTCTTTTACCACATCATGCACCAAATTTATACTATGTGGATGCCAAAATTCTCTCTATGACCTTGTCACTTTAAGTTTTCATAAATTCTGCCCCTCACCTGAGTATCTATCTCATATTCACTAGAAACTCACTTCCCTGGATCTTATATTTACAATCACAGAGCCTAGGAATAAAAGCCAAGCTCCTGTCATCAATAGGTTATTTCAAAATAACTAAAAATAATATGAGCAAATCTGTCACTTGGAAAACTTAAATTGGATCCCACATTTGGTTTGGTGACCTTGGAAGAAACACTTAGGCTATATCTACTAGATTCCAAAACAGAGAGCTGAGGTGATCAAATGAGTAACCGATTTTAGAAGAAGGAGGAGGAGGAAGAGAAAGAGAAAAATGAGAAAGAAAAATGGAAGAAAAATCAATTTTCTGAAAATGCCAAATATTTTTAAAAGAATTTCCTAGATGTAAGAGTAAAAGAATTATCACTCAATTAAAAAAAACAATGGGGAAATCAATCTACCATGTACTCTTTGATAATTTGAAAATATTTCTGCAAATTCACTACTATTCCTTCCTTTAAAAAAGGAAGCATAATTTCTCCACTCTTGAATGTGGGCTGGACTTGTGACCCACTTTTAACAGCTAGGATATGCTGGAAATCTTGCTACGTGATTATAAAAGGCATAATAGGTCATAAAAAGGATAGCTTTTGCTTGGCTGTAGCTCTATTGTATCACTTTTGAAGGAGACCAGTTGCCATATTATGAAGACACTCAACTTCCTTGAAAAGGGTTTATATGGAGAAGAAGCAAGGCCTTACAACAGCCAGTGTCAATTTGCCAGTCATATGTGAGCCAACTTGGAACTGGATACTTCTTCCTTAGTCAGGTATTCAGTTGACTGCAGGCTTAACCAACATCTGACTGCAACATCACAGGAAACCCAAAGCCAGAACTGCTCATCCAAACTACTCCTGAATTTATGACCCATGGAAACTGAGAAATAAAAAATGCATACTGCTGTTTTTAGACATTAAAGCTTTGGAGTAATAGCAATAGCTACATAGCAATGGGTAATTAATATTTAGTCACAATATTAATATTTTAATTATTTACTATCTACTCTTTGAGTTAAAGCTGAAGAGAAATGTCTATTATTTTATATATCATCTGCTACCAACTTGGTTCTTTTATTTCTCCACTTCAATTACAAAATTAAAAAATGTTTAATGGAAACAAACATAAAGGTTAATATTAAAGATGGGTTTTTAGCTATGATGCTGTAAGCACACTCAAGAATAGCGCTTATTTCAGAACTGACACTTTTGATGGATAGAGGATAAAATCTTACAACCAAAGTTTTTCCGGAAATGGTTTACATTGCTTTTTCATTTTATTTAATGCTATACCACCTTTTCTATATACTAGGCATTTTTCCTTTCATCATTGTTTTCTAGGGTTTATATTAGTTATATATTAATAAGAAATCAGTTATAATGCTGACCAATAAATTTCTCAGTAATGGTTGAAAGATAGGAAAATGCTGTCCTTTGGGAATGGGGGAAGATATTTTTTTAAATCCTTTTTGTTTGATATAAACATTTATTTTGTTTCATTCTCTCAAATGTATTCTAATATAAAAGCAATATTTATTTATATTATTTATTTAGAACGCCAATTTTTGACTACATAAACAAATATGATTTTCAAATACCCAGAAGCAGAGTAAGTAGAAAAGAAAGTTAATGTATAAAAAATAATTTGATTATTTACCTTGTCAGTAGGTTAGTATATTGGAATTTTGGAGTCAGGACCTTCAAATTTATCTGGTATGATCTTCTCAGTTTATATCAGTGAAAAATTAAAGCCCAAATAAGTTGAGCAATAGCAGGGGTAATAATACTAGAATGCAAGTCTAGTAGAGTGTCCATTCCACTTTATCATGTTGCTTCTTATTTTGAAAATATTTGTATCAGCTTGCCAAATTTACATTTGTTACCAGAGTCACTATCTTATTGTCAAAAATTGTATACCATTGTTTTACTTCCCATCTGACTAGGCTGTGGAACATAAGCTTTTGTCTATCATAAAAACATTAGGGAGCTATAGAAGTAGAAGGAACTCCTAAAGCCAGAGACTGTTTTGACTCTGTCCCTCCTGGATTGTTAGTGAATGACTCCAGGTAACTCATTAATACAGTTGAACTCAGCCCCAGTTCAGTAATGCCTGCATGTGTAGAGGTTGTTTCACCTCTACATCTATATTCCTGAATATGTACTCAAGTTACTAAAGAATAGAAAATCATATAATTGATTGTTCTATACACGGTTGCTCATCAGCAAACTTCCCCACATTCTCACATTGTGTAAACAATCTCTTCACTTTCTTGCTCCTGTAGTCATCTCAAGTGGCCGAGGTTTGCTCCTTCACACATTGCATATCCCTTTCCCGGAGATGCAATAGGCCTCCTTACTCCTTATTATGGTTTGAAGACAATTTTATTAGTCAGTTCTCAAAGAACTTCCTGAGACTAGGTAATTTATGAGGAAAAGAGATTTAATTGACTCACAGTTCCACAGGCTATACAGAAAGCATGACTGGGAGGCCTCAGAAAACTTACAATCATGGCAGAAGGGGAAGCAAGCATGTCTTAACATGGTACAGCAGGAGAGAGAGAGTAAAAGGGGAAGGGCTACATACTTTTAAACAACCAGATGTTGTGAGAATGCACCATCACAAGAACAGCAAGGGGAAATCTGCCTCCAGATTCAATCACCTCCCACCAAGTCCCTCCTCTGAAATTGGGAATTACAATTTGACATGAGATTTGCGTGGGGACACAGAGCCAAACCATATAAACAATTCTCCTATCTTGCTTTTAAAAGCATCCAGTTTTTAATCTGACAATTCCATGTCATGAGGCTATCCTATCCATTGTCCCTCCTTGCTGCAGTTGGTGTCTCTATTAGTCCATTCTTACACTGCTATAAAGATAATACCCAGAACTGGGTAATTTGTAAAGAAAATAGATGTAATTAACTCACAGTTCAGCCTGGCTGGGGAGGCCTCAGGAAACTTACAATCATGGCAGAAGGCAAAGGGAAAGCAAGGCACCTTCTTCGTGAGGTGGCAGGAAGGGAAAGTGTCAAATGAAGGGAGAAGAACCCCTTATAAAACCATCAGATCTTGTGACAACTCACCCACTATCATCAGAACAGCATGGGAAAACTGCCTCCATGATTCAATGACCTTCACCTGGTCTTTGCCTAGACAGATAGGGCATAGGGGGATAAAGGTGATTACAATTCAAGATGAGATTTGGGTTGGGACACAACCAAACCATATCATTTTGCTCCTGGCCCCTCCCAAACCTCATGTCCCATTCACATTTCAAAACCAATCATGCCTTCCCAGCAGTCCCCCAAAGTCTTAATTCATTCCAGCATTAACCCAAAAGGCCAAGTCCAAAGTTTCATCTGAGACAAGGTAAATTCCTTCTGCCTACGAGGCTTTAAAATCAAAAGCAATTTAGTTACTTCCTAAATACAATGGGAGTATAGGCATTGGGTAGATACATTTGTTTGAAATGGGAGAAATTGGCCAAAACAAAGGGGCTGCAGGCCCCATGCAAACCCAAAATTCAGTGGGGCAGTCAAATCTTAAAGCTCCAAAATGATCTCCTTTGACTCCATGTCTCACATCCAGGTCATGCTGATGCAAGAGGTGGGTTCCCATGGTATCAGGAAGCTCTGCCCCTATGGCTTTGTGTGGTACAGCTCCTATCTCAGCTGCTTTCATGGGCTGGCATTGAGTGTCTGCAGCTTTTCCAGGCACATGGTGCAAGCTGTCAGTGGATCTACCATTCTGGGGCCTGGGGAATGGTTGCCTTCTTTTCACAGCTCCACTAGGTAGTGCTCCAGTGGAGACTCTGTGTGTGGGGGCTCTGAGCCCACATTTGCCTTCCACACTGCCCTAGTAGATGTTCTCCCATGATGACTCCACCCCCAATGCAAACTTCTGCCTGGACATCCAGGCATTTCCATACATCCTCTGATATCTAGGTAGAAGTTCCCAAACCTCAATTCTTGACTTCTATGCACCCACAGGCCCAACACCATGTGTAAGCTGCCAAATCCTGGGGCTTGCACCCTCTGAAGCAATAGCCTGAGCTATATGTTGGCCCTTTTTAGCCATGGCTGGGGCGCAGGGCAGCAAATTCCCAGACTGCACAAAGCAGCAAGGCCCTGGGCCTGGCCCATGAAACCATTTTTTCTTCCTAGCCTTCAAGGCCTGTGGTGGGAGGGGCTGCCATGAAGGTCTCTGACATGCCCTGGAGACATTTACCCCATCGTCTTGTAATTAACATTTGGCTCCTCATTAGTTATGTAAATTTCTGTAGTGGACTTTAATTTATCCCTAGAAAAAGGATTTTTCTTTCCTATTGCATTGTCAGGCTGCAAATTTTCCAAACTTATGCTCTGTTTCTTCTTGAATGCTTTGCTGCTTAGAAATTTTTCCATTAGATACCCTAAATCATCTCTCTCAAGTTCAAAGTTCCATGAATCTCTAGGGCAGGGGCAAAATGCCACCAGTCTCTTTGCATAGCAAGAGTGACCTTTACTCAGGATCCCAACAAGTTTCTCATCTCTATCTGTGACCACCTCAGCTTGCATTTCAATGTCCACATCACTATCAGCATTTTTGTTGAAGTTGTTCAAGTCTCTAGGAAGTTCCAAACTTTCCCATATCTTCCTGTCTTCTTCTGAGCCCTCCAAGCTGTTCTAACCTCTACTTGTTACCCAGTTCCAAAGATACCACATTTTCAGGGTCTTTATAGTAATGCCCCACTACCGTTATCAATTTACTGTATTAGTCCATTCTTACACTGCTGTAAAGATACTACTCAGAACTGGGTAATTTATAAAGGAAAGAGGTTTAATTGACTCACAGTTCAGTACAGCTGGGAAGGCCTCCAGAAACTTACAATCATGGCAGAAGGTGAAAGAGAAGCAAAGACTTTCTTCATGAGGTGACAAAAAGGAGAAATGCTAAGTGAAGGGGGAAGAGCCCTTTATAAAACTATCAGATTTTGTGAGTATTCACTCATTATCACAAGAACAGCATGAGAAAAAACCATCCCCATGATTCAATTACCTCCACCTGGTCTCTCCCTTGACGTGTAAGGGCTATGGGGGATTATAATTAAAAATGAGATGTGGGAGGGGACACAAAGCCTAACCATATCAGTATCTAACTGTGACATCATATCTATGTGTTTTTGTCCACAGCCCCTGGCTTCTAACTCCCATAGCTCTTTGTTACAGTGTTGGGGTGCTTTAGGCCTCAGAAAACAGAATCTCTGTCTCTAACCTTCTCCTGCCCTTCTTTCACTGGCCCAAAGCAGGACTGTAATCTGACTGTGAGTCATAAGATTCTCATTCCAGAGAGGGTCCTCCTCCATATCCTGGAAGAATAAATGCTGCAGAAAAAAAAAAACAAAACAGGCCTTCCTTACCTATACTAATTGTCCTCCTGTTTCCCCTCTTAACCATGTTCAGGCCGACTTGCCATATCTATCCAATATAAGAAGAATCCTGATCTTCCATTCTTGTTCATCTCTGGACCTATGCTAGGAACCACGCAATGTTAAATAAAATAAAGAGTTAAAAAGCACCTATTTTTAGACAGGCCTTTCTGGGTTGAGATCATACCCTTTTTGTCCTAACACATTTCTACATGGTTGTCAGTCATGCCTATCCAATGAAGTTTCAATAGAAGGCCCTAGAGGACTGAGTTTGGAGAGCTTCTATCCAGAACACATGAAGGTTCCTGGAGGGTAGTGCATCCAGAGACAGCATGGAAGCTCATGCCCCTTTCTCCATACCTTGCCCTATATATCTCTTCATCAGTATCTTTTGTAATAAACTGATAAATGTAAGTAAATGTTTCCTTGAGTTTTGTGAGTCACTCCAACAAATTAACCCAAGGTGTCGTGGGAACTCCAACTTGATGCCAGTCACTCAGAAGTTCTGGAGGCCCAGATTTGCAACTGGTGTCTGAAGCGGGGGTTTCTTGGGAACTGAACCCTTAACCTGTAGGATCAGGCACTATCTCCAGTTACATAATGTGGGAATTAAATTGGAAGACACCCGGTTGGTGTCTGCCACAGAACTGATTGCTTGCATACTGATGGGAAGAACCCAATCTCCTGTGTTGGTGATTATTGTTGTATTGAAAGAATAAGAAAAATCACTTTCGAATGTGTTTGAGTTTCGTTCCAAACACTGATTCTCTTGTCACTTTCTCTTATTCTTTGAAGATATTAGCCCCTGGCTTAGAGTCACTTTCTCCACCACAACTCTTGCCATAATTATTAAGAATTTCAATATCTACTTAGATGATATTTTCCCTATCTTGGCCTTCATTTGTTTTGACCTCCTTTCCTTCAATATTTGTGTCCCCAGCTACTCACTTGCAAGATCACATCTTAAAATTTGTCATTGCCAGTAACTGCAGTTCCTCTAAATTTCATTAACTTATATCTCATTTTTCAACAACCACTTCCTATCTTTCCAGTTCATTTAGTCTAAAACCCCAACTCCAATAATCTGTTTAACTCATGGGCCTATAGTCAATTGACCAATCACTTTTTATTATTCTCTAATAATAAAAACCCTTCTTCCTATTTCTATTTCTCTTCTTATCTGCTTAAATTCCATTTTTATTTGCTGCAACCACTCCTTGGCTCCTACATTTATCTTCTTTGCCTTTCACTCACTTTGCTGTACTCTCTTGGCAAAGCCAGCATGTGTCACATATACATCTAACTTGTCTCCCTTCACTTCTGCCCAGTAGAAACCTGGCTAGAGAAAAGCATACCACATCACTTTAAACATGACCACAAATTTAAAGAGAGCTTTTAATGATGCCTAGAATTCACATTGTGGTTTCCTAATCTAGTCACTCTCCCATTTTCCTTGATGACTATTTCAAATTGTCTTTCCTCTCTTCAAATCCTCAACACCTACTCCTCTATGCTCATTCTCAGTCCATGACCCAACATGCTATTTTTCTGAGAATATTGAAGCACTCAAAAGAGAATTACAGAAAGACTCAGCAAACACATTTGCCTATCATTACCAATGCCTGTGAATTGTGTCTGTTGCTGAAACCTATCTTTTACTGCAAGCACTGGCCAATTCTTCCATCTATTTGTCAGTTTCTGTGTGCCCACTCAAGCATATTGCTTAAGAAAATCTTCTCTCTTTGCTGTATCATTGTTCCTTTTCTCTCTACTGAAACTGTTCTCATAAATCAAATGTTCTATATATCTCCCACCTTAAAATAATTCTCCTTGGATCTTTTACCTCTCTGTGGTTACCACACTAGATTTTTCCATTACTTAAAAGAAAACTTCTCAAAACAGTTGTCACCAACACTTTCTAATTTCCTTGCCTTTATTTTCCTTGAATTCATCATAATCAGGCTTTCATGCTTACAACTCCATTGAAATCACTCTTGTCAAAGTTACCAATGACCTCTGCATTGTGCCTATCCTTAGTCCCATCTTTGGCCTATCAGTAGCATTCAACAGAGTTGAAGGGCCTCTTGTCCTGAAAATGCTGTCTTCACTTGGCTTTCAGGATACCCCAGTGTCATGGTTTTTCTCCTGATTTATAGGTTGCTCATTCTCAAGCTCTTTTGCTGATATCTCCTCTACTTGTCTATCTAAAACTAAAGTGTTTCAGGGTTCCATCTTTTGTTTTTAATTCACACTTTAGCTTTAGGTTTAATAAAATATCAACTTTAAAATAATCAAATCTTGACTAATCCTAAATGAACCGAGATCCCATCCTTGAAATTCCAACTTGCATAATTAACTGCCTATTTGACATTTTCACCTGGACATCTAATGGTCTAATGGACATCTCAATATTAACATATTCAAAAACAAATTCCTTATATTCTTCATTCTGAAAGCTCATCTTTCTTCAGTCTTTCTCATCACTTAAAGACAGTTCCATCCTTCCAGTTGCTCATGCTAAAATTCCTTGAATTATTCTCTTTCTCTAATACCATAAATCAGTCTGTCAGTAAATTGTTTTGGCTCTATCTTCAAAATATATCCAGAATCTCATCATTGCTCACCATATCTTCTTTTACCACCCCCGTACAATCCACTACCATCATTCTCAAGTCTCTCCACCAGTTACCAGCATCTGCCATGATCCCCTTCAGTTTGTTCTTATGACAACTGTCCATAGCTTTTTATAAACATGAATTGGATCAGATCAACTCTCTGTTCATCATTCTTCAAAGGCTTTCCATCTCATCTCAAGTAAAAGCCAAGTTATTGGAAAAGATCTAGACTCCTGTTAAAACTTCTGGCCTCATCTGTTACAATTCCACCTTGCTCACTTTGCTTCAACCACATTGGCCTCCTTACTCTTCTTTAAACAAATCAGACATGCTCCCACATCAGAGCCTTTGCACTGATGTTTCCTCTACTGACACTTGCACTTCTGTTGGTATTCACGTGGCATTTTTTACTTCCACCAGATCTTTGCTTGAATGTCACTTTCTCCATGAACGCTTTTTGTCAACTCTATTTAAAATTGCACTTCCATGTACTCCCTACAATCCTTCCCTTCTTTGGTTTTCTTGATAATACTATCTATTATGCTGTGTGTTTTATACAGTTTATTTACAGCCTGTACCCACTCACTAAAATGAAACTCTTGATTAGGTAGAGATTTTGCTCTTTTCACTACTGTATTTCTAGCACCTAGAATAGTCCCTGATACAGAGTATAAATATTAGCAGGATTTATATTATTAGTGATATTACACAAAGGAATAAATTGAGTAATAAATGTGAGCTGAAGTAACTTTACAAAATATTATATGTTTTTTACATCCATGATGATATGAACAACATGTACTAGAAAGTGTGTTACTTTTAACTCTTTATTTTATTTAACACTGCGTGGTTCCTAGCATAGGTCCAGAGATGAACAAGAGTGGAAGATCAGGATTCTTCTTATATTGAATAGATATGGCAAGCTGGCCTGAACATGGTTAAGAGGGGAAACATGAGGACAATTAGTATAGGTAAGGAAGGCCTGTTTTTTTTCCTGTAGGTTCAGAGCTAAAACAGAGCAAATAGATATAGTACATATGCACACATCAAGGTATGGAAGACAATTTTATGAGCCACACATATGTCCAGTAATTCAGACCAACAAAAATGGACAGAGTCTTATAGGCTGATAAAAATACACAAGCAGGACCCAGTCTACACCTTTTAAACTAGGTGCTGAGGACTAGCGATTACTAACATGGACTCTTACACTCTTACTCTTTACTGATTTCAAAGATGTTTTCGCATGAATTCACTTATTTGATCATAACACTTGGAACAAGGAAAAGACTCATTTCAGTTTTACTGAAATGATATTTAGAAGTTATGTGCCATGCTCCATGTCACATGTCTTCAAATGAGTAGAGCTAGTGTATTTGCCAGTCTCTTAACCCAAGCATTTCCCTTTGTAACATTCCAGACATTAATTCAGGAACCCTGATAGGCTTGAATGTACACAGAGACATGGCCTTCGTCTATTTTGCATGAAGTTGCTGTACAGCCTTTGGGCTTGGGCTTTCTGTTCCAAAATGCTATGGGCTATTTCATGTGGACAAATCCTTTCAGTGAAGCAGGGCTCCATAATTATTCAAGAAGGGGTACTGCTGCTGTATTAGTCACCTAATATGCATAACAATTTATCCCAAAATTTAGTGGCTTAAAACAATAATAAGCATTTATTATCTTTCAGCTTCTGTGGATTATGGATTTGTGATTAGAATATTTGTTTGATTATGGCTTAGGGTCTGTCATGAGGTTATAGTTAAGATATCTGCAAACACCTGAAGGCTTGATTGGGACTAGAGAATCTACTTTTAAGGCTGCTCACTTGCGTATCTGGAGTGTTGCTGTTGGCTCTTGGCAAAAGGTTTCATTTCCTTGACATAGCACTTCACCCTAAGGCTTCTTGACTATCCTTATGTAATAACAGCTGACTTTCCCGTGATAAGTGATCCAAGATAGCAAAGTGGAAGCCTCAGTGTCTTTTATGAACTAGCTGAAGACATCAGATGCCATCATTTTTGCAGAATCCTATTGATTAGACAAGAGAGCTGTATTTGACATGAGAAGACACAACACAAAGGTGTGAATACCAGGACGTGAGCATCATCAGTTGTCATTTTGAAGGCTGACTGCCACAACTGCCCACAAGAGAACTTGTTCCCACATTTCTATGGAGAGCATTATATTTATGAGAGGATGGATATGAATGATGAGACACAGATAAATGAACTTTTCTAATGTATAATGTTAGTTGCTTTAACTCAGAAAAGTAGTTTCGAATTCATACTTCCTTGCCTGCATTCAAAATACACCTCAGCATTCAATTCTTCAGGAAGCTATGCCACATCAATTAGTGTACAAGCAAAATAGTGAGAAGACGGAATCTCTCTGCTGACATAATAATAAAACATCTATTACTGGCACTCTAAGTGTAGTAATGGTTGCATAATCCTCATTAATTTAACATTAAATATCCAGCAAGCATTACCTCATCATATAGGTCCTATTGATACAGCACTATCAGTTCAACTGTTTTCTAATCAATTTAAATGTACTTTTTAGTGGAGATGGTGGTGAAACCCAGGTAATCTGTAGATTTACAGTGTAAGTTTTAGATTGGAGGTAAAAACAAACATGATCCAATTGAATGGGATTGATTGCACTGAGAATTTAATCACTCTTAGGGAGTTAGTATTGTTCTTTATTTGTTAACAGATAAGAGCGTGTTATCTACATTAGCAAAACAATTTGCTCTGAATAAACAATAAAAATACACAGTAATTATAATTTTAAAGTGTCACATAAAAATTTAAATAATCTCATCCAATAGTTAACCCAATAACATGGCTAACAAGTGAGCATCTTGACCAGCAGTCAGCTAACTTTTCCTGTGAACAACTAGATAGTGAATATTTTAGATTTTCAGACTACCAGGTCTTCTGCAAACTACTAAAATATGTACTTGTTGTGTGAAAACAGTCAAGTAATTCATAAGTTAATGAACATGGCTGCATTACATACAACTTTACTTGCAAAAACAGGCAGCAAGCTGGATTTTACCCATGGGCCAAAGTTTGCCAGCCTCCAATCTACATCATACACTGACAACTCAGACTTAATATATGGGCAGGGTGTTAGTTTTGTTAATTGTTTATTGATTCCACGTTGTTTTAGAATGAAGCACATTAAGCAAAAACATTCTTGGAAATACAGTCACCTTACTTCCTGTTTTTTTCAAAATGCAACCAGCTTTTACCCAAGTGTATTTACTGTACACTTGCAAATGCATTTGGGTCCAATTCAGATTTGACTTCAACACCTCCTGTGTTGGGGATCTCAGTAGCTTTCCAGGTAACCCATGAACTGATCAGCTACATTTAAATGTATTAATCACCACATCTCTGTGTTCCCTTAGCACACTATTTATATTACTTTATCACAGTTTATTACTTTTAATTTTGTAGCTATTGGCCTCTTCTATTCTATCTTATTTAAAACACTTTGAGAACTTATATCATGTCCTATGTATTTTTGTATCCCAGCATCTAGCAGTGTTGCAACATAGAACGTATGCTTAAGAAATGTTTTTTTTTGTTTTTTTTTTGTTTTTTTTGTTTTTTGCTGGATTAAATCAGAAAGTTCCTTATCTTTCCCTCTTAAACTTCCTTCCATGGGCCTATCCTGCCATGGGGAGACTGCTTCTAATATCACTTCCATATCAAAGTCACATGAATTTTTACAGAAAGGTATCATGGCACTAAATTCATCTTTTCCCTCAGGTTTAATAAATTCAGTTCTTTCAATGATTCTCACCTGACATGGTCCTCAGATTTGTAAACCAAAAATAAAATCCTAATCCCTCCAACTAACTGAACAGAACCCCTGTTGGTCAAGGGGACTGACCCCCAGAAAAAACTGAAAATCTGAGTTCTTGTCCTAGACGGGAAGGGAGTTCAGGCATGCCTCATTATACCCCTTTCCTTTTGGAGTTTAGGCACAACTGATCAGCACCGATGTGAAAATAGACATTAGAAAACTGACAAAACAGACTCTTTGTGGCAATAGGATATCAAATTATAAACAAGACATAAGGCTATGCCAGGCAAGTGTTAAGCGATGCCAGCAGGCCATCAATCTTGCTTCATAGCATCCGTATCTTAACTTAAAACATTCCTTTCTGCTGACTCCAAGTTTTAGACAGAGCCTTACTCCTTAAACCAATTACCAATTAAAGAATCTCTAAATCCACTTATTACCTGTGAACCCCTACTTCAAGATATATCACCTTTTTGGGTCAAACCAATGTCTACCTTCCATACATTGATTTGTATCTTTGCCTGTAACTCTTGGCTTCCTAAAATATATGAAACCAAACTAATTCAACTGCCTCAGGCGCACTTACTTGGGACCTCTTGAGACTGTTTCCCGGGGCTATGGTCACTCATACTAGCTATTTAGAATAAATCTCTTTAAAATTCTTTAAGAGATTTTTTTTTTCTTTTCTGTTAACAGACTGCTTGTTACCTTCAGCATCCATCACTAGATGTGCTCCCAGTTGTTCACATCGCTCTTAAGATGCAATGCCCACAGTACCACCATATTGTTTAATAAATATTTATTTAGCACTTACTGCATGTCACTGCACTGGGCAAGACTCTACTCAGTCCTGTGCTTAACAGCACAAGTACAGGTGGCACTTTTTCTTTTCTTTTCCCTTAAAAGTGTTTACAGATCATTTTAAATATTCTGAAATTTAGGTAGGAACTGCTGTTAAGCCTTTGATCTAACAGGATTGTCTCTGCACAATTTTCAACTTTTGACCTCTCCATTGATCTTCATAGAGCTTCAAATGTAATGACAGGGACTCTTTAGAATCCTGGGGTATCATGTTTCTGGACCACAGATAAAACTTCTTAAAACAGTCAGTGCCCTCTTTCAGAGTCCTCATCTATTTTTGACTAAATTCAGCCTGGCAAGTGAAGAGTTTGTCAGATGCTACTGGGACTCTTTTGGAATACTAATGAAGTAAGACTACTTCATCTGTAACACATATAACTGACAGAAGATTACTATTCAGAATATGTAAAAAAAAAAGTTTCTAGAGATCCATGGAAAAGAACTAACTAGCAGATTGATGGGCAAAGATAAGACTACAAATACACAGAAGAGGAAATTTGCACAACCAATAAACCTCCCTAGTAATCAGGGAAGCCCTGTAATAATTATGTGGACATATGTAGCTACTTATGATAAAATTTCATGTTTATCTTATCATTCCCTGGGTATTCACATGTAAGAATCTGATGCCAAAATTGTGTTCCTGATACTGTTTTCAGTTGTTATAGTTATCCTGGGTTACTCTAATTGTTATTTTTTAAAATTCTTTTTTCTATGTATTTCTTTTTCTGAGATTTTTAAGCTCTAGGCTTCAAATTCCATTTAAATCTCTTCTTTAATCCGATACATAGATATAGATAGATAGATAGATAGATAGATAGATAGATAGATAGATAGATACAGAAATTTTGTCACTTCTGTATCGTTTATTTCCCTTCCAAACGCCTAATTTCCTGTAACGAAGAGTTTGAAACTATCAATGGTACCCACATGACTTCCAATTTCTTATCACAAAAAGATGTAAGATATGTTTCAGTTCTTTTCTAAAAACATTCTAGCCTTCAGCATTGTGGAAACTCAATAAATATTTGTTACATTGAATTGAAATGCAGAATTTGCGTTTTTGTCTTTACATGAAATCATAAAAGCAGCCAAGAGTGAGTCTGGTTGATAAAGAACTCTTTCCTTATAGCCATGTTACATTAGGCATCTTAAGTAACACTCGTCAATTGGTAGTTTACAAGCCAATTGGTATGAGAATTAATATGAATATTCTTCATCTCTACCATCACCCGATGTCTTTTTTGTATTTGAGAATTTTTTCTTCCCAAGGCCTAGATTGCAGTATTGCAAATTAATATTAATGGATCATGAAAATCAATTCACAATCAACATTTTAAAAAAAATCAAGCGGTATCTTAGTCTGGGTTTCCCCCAAAAGGAGTTATCGAGACTACAGTATCTGTGCAAATCATTTATATGGAATTTGATGCTAAGGAATCACAGTTGGGGACTGAGAGTAGTGAAGCTGGCAAGAAGGAAGAAATAATCCACAGGTGTGTTATTCTGTCACATTGTCATTCATGTGCTTCAGAAGAAGGGAAGAGAGAAGAACATTTTTTTTCACTGACTCCAATCACCTAACAGTCAAGGATTATTCCAAAATACATTATTTACTTCACACTTTTAGTTTTATGCATCTATCAGAATGGTTGATGACATTCTTATCTAGTCATGAGCAGGAGTCATTAAGAAGCCTCAGGGCAGAAAGCAAGAAATACATGATGCAGCTGGGGCACATCTACCATGTGATGTGTAACGACAATAGCAAATATCTGGGGCACAAAAGTTGCCCTAACACAGGTGAAACATAATAGAATAGGATGGGATGAGATAAGATAACATGGAAATTGTAGTTTTCATAATCTTCATGTGTCATGGGAGGGATATTGTGGGAGGTGACTAGACCATGGGGCAATTCCCACATACTGTTCTCTTGATAGTGAGTGAGTTCTCATGAGATCTGGTGATTTTGTAAGGAGCTGTTCCCCACTTTGCCCTGCACTTCACTCTCCTGTTGCCATGTGAGGAAGGACATGTTTGCTTCCCCTTATATCATGATTGTAAGTTTCCACATTCCCCAGCAATGTGGAACTGTGATTCCATTAAGCCTCTTTCCTTTATAAATTACCCGGTAGCAGGTATTTCTTCATAGCATCATGAAAATGGACTAAGACAATGAGATAGATAGGTTGGAAAATACTAGAATATGTACCGCATAATGATAAATTTTATTTCATGAAAATTGTATTTTAGCTCTTTCTCTACTCGTGTGTGTGTGTTTGTGATGGTGTGTGGGCATATGTGCATACATTACTGGATGATGAAGTTGGATATATTTCTTGCTTTACTCTGTGTGTAAAAGTTTTAAAGGCAGTTCTGCCATGCTCTTCAACTCTTGCACATAATGACTCTGCCTTTTTGTCTCTATAACCCAGATTGGCTGGTTTGTTTGTTTGTTTTATTTTTAGTTTCTCTGCGATAATTTTATCTTGGACCTCTCAAATAAACAAAATAATGAAAAGCAGTTCTCAACATTGTTCATCTTTCTTTTATAATTTATATCTGAGTCTTTGTAGTTTGACTATTTTAAACCAAGTGCAAATAGCATTTGGGCTGGAGTGTGGTTTACCCAGAAAGTTAGGCAAAAGCTGTACATTATACTTCATTCATATAACTCAGAATACACCTTTGAGAAAATCAAACAAAAAAAAAAAAAATGTGGGCAATGCATAGAATCAAAAAAGAGGGAAGCTCCTGGAGTTTGAATGCCATTATTATAAACTAAATCCCATTTTAGTCACTTGCTTGATGCCTAACAAGAAAAATCTACAAAATAATATTCAAAGGCCTGCAAATAAGGTACAATCTCCTTTTCACAACTTCTGAGTTTTGATTATTTGATGATGTTTTCTGATTTCCTTCTTTATACAAGTGTTTTTTAGCTACTGTTGGGATATTTTCCAAACAGTGGTAAAACGTTAGAGCCTGAAGGAAAAACAATGAGTTGGATCTTTCACCTTCTATGGCATTCATGTTGAAAGAGTACATTAGGGCATATGAATTGACAGCTTTAGATAAATTATTCAAAGCCCTCTATATATTTTGGTTGATCAGGGGCAAAGCCTTTTTCTCCAATATGTTCCACCTGACTTTCTTCAGAGAAATGTTGTAGAGGTTAGCATAGCCTGGAAGGTGTGAGAAGCATAGCATGGAAGGTTTTATTTCATATTTAACTTACTTGGTAGTATTAGTAACGTAAACCCTATCAGACAGACTAAGGAAAGATTGTGATTTTAACATTTTTCAATGTTATACATTTTTAAAATAAAAATATATATACATTTCAAGGGTCAATCCACCTTTGGTTTAGAACATTTGTTTTGCTTTGAAAATATTATATTAGTGATATATAGGTTTATAAGCATTTGAAATATAATTGTAAGCAACAGAAGTCAAATAATAAATTGTTGATTTTTCTGCTTTGGATTTGGACACTCATTCATCATCAGTGTGACACTTTCTTATTTAATACTTGGGCGTTTCTAGCTTTTAAATGAGATAATACTTTCTTCCTTTCCATTTTTTATTACCTTGAGCAGTTTGAATCCTAAAAAAGATTTGTAGGCTAATCAGCAGCATTTTAGCTTTTATGTATGGCTTTTTGAACTCAAATATCATTAAATGAACTCACCTGGGAAAAGGACCAGAAGAAGTTTGGATAATGATGAAAAGGATCTCTCCTGGAAAAAAATCATTTGAATATAGATAGATGGATACTTAGACTGATAGACTGAGAGAGAGGGAAAGAGAGAATTGAGGTGTTATCTTGATGGCAGTTACAAGAATCTCAAACCATCAATTTTTGATGGCCTTCTGGTGTTACAGGCTTACAAGAAAAGTTACAATATAGGATGGTGCCAATATTGGTTATTGGCAATAACCCCAAATCCTTGTTTACTCTTTGATCATCTACCAAAATAGGCTGGACCTTGTGTGAGTCAAAACTCCTTTTGCATCTTTAACTTAAGATTGAGACTAAGTCCAGCAAAATAGTGTACCTTGCTCTTTTTCCTGGTCTTAAACCTGAAGATTTACTACCCTTATATGTTTAGGAAGCATAGGAAAAGTAACTCACAGAAAGAAAGAATGCCTATCTCCATAAAAGTGTTCTCGTGGTCCCAAACCCCAGCTGGACGTGCTAGTCTTTTCAAAGGAGGAGAAGCAGGTCTATGCTTGTCTCTCTACATTCTCCATTTGGGAGGGAACATACAGAAGAATGAAAATGCTGTCCAAATTCATTAATATAATATGCAATTTTTTGGCTCTTCCTTTATACCAGAGTACATGTAAGCTCTTTATATATAGTATCTTATTTTATTTCATAGAATGTAAGAACTATTCACTTATGCCATCATATAGATAAAAAACTAGGGGTAATTAAGAGTGTAGTAGAAGGTCAATGTCAAAAAGCTAGTGGAGGAGCTGCAGTTCAATGGGGAATTTTTAGACAGTGTCACAGAAATGAAATGCTTTATTCACCTCACTCTTCCCACCTAAAGCCTTGCTCTCTAGCCATACCGCTCCACCGTGCACACTAAAGTCCTCTTATTTAGAGTATTGTAAGGACAGTCAGAGAATTTGGTCCACAGAGGACGTCTTTGAATGTTACTATTTATTTTTAATTTTTTGCATGTATTATTACATTCTTTCTTATTACAGACTTGCATAGACTTCCAAGGAGGGAACGTCACAGGTTTCTTGAGAATGGAATCTGTTGAATTATATGGATTTACAGAGGTGGTTCTACAACCATTTAGCTTCTGTTTAATCCAATGTCAAAACACCCATGTGTGCTCCCAGAATCGTGCATAGCTCGATTCTGAAATTATTTATTCAACTAAAATTATTATTCAGAGCCTGTGCTATTGAGAGTTAGTGTCCTAAGGGATGTCCTTCTTAGGATGCAGTTTAGAGGGGAAGAGATATTTTTTACCAACTCCGTTTTTAACATTTATTTTACTCTCCTGATGAACTTGCTTTTTCCAATATTCTCTAAGGACAGGAGAAATTAATAGTAATGAGCTCATTTAGAAAGAAATGGGCTCGTGATCATTTTGGCTTTGTTCACTTTGCAGTAATGGCTCTTGCTCATTTTATTTTAAGGAATTTTGCTTAGGCAAGGTGCTGAGTGCAGCAAGGTGGTTTTCACTAAAATAAACTTATTGAATTTTGGTGAGCCTCTGGGACAAAAAAGGAAAGACAATTGCCTATAAAATGTGGAATTGTTATCTTTTGGCGAAGAAGAACAGTAGGTGTATGCAGCTTCTAAGTGATAAACATGTACGTTTCTAACTTCATTTGTACACCTGCCAAATCTCCCCAGCAGCTGTCTTTATTACAGCCATCTGAGCACTAAGAGAACAAGTCCAAAATTTCCTAAACAACATGCATCATAACTAAACTTTCAAAAGGTTTTTATATCATAAGCTGGAAAGTTTCTGACAGCATGCATAGTAAATTTTAGAGTGCAAACTTTGTGGAGATCTTTATTTTTTTTTTTTTTTTTACATAAACACTATGGTTTCAGAAGAGAGCACATTTAATAAATGAGAAGGAAAACAACAGAATCACTTTCATGAACCAAAGTATCTGTACTGCTTAGAGAGACGTTGGCTAGTAAGACTGTCTTAACTTAATATTCTTAAGGAGATGATCACATCCTGTCACAGGCTATTATTTTCAATGCACACAGTTTTAAATACCTGATTCCCTATTTTCTTGTTCAAAAAGCTTGGAGGAAATATTTTCTTTGTTTCTGGTGGAGATTCTTCAAGGCGATGGTCTTAGGCTCAAGCCTGAGCAACTCAGGAATTTGCTTCTCCAGTGTAAGCATTATAAGGTAGAATCTGGAAGTATCTTTATTTGTCACCTTCTATTGTTCATTGGTGTTGGATGACATAGAAGGATGGAACTGTATGTGAGTTAAACAAAATTAGTTTTTGTACCAGAAGAGTAGCTAAAACAGACATATATATTTTTTAATTTTAAAAGTTGCACACCCTTTCAGATTCTGAGGTCTACTAGATAATTGATAGACGTTCAAAGCTGTCACAGTTAGGTTTGAATTCAGCATCTCATATGGCTAGGGAGATTTTAGTCAAGTCAGTTTCTTGCAACTGAATGTCGATGTTGAGACAATGATGGATTTCAATATTTACCTTATATGATTATTGTGAAAATAAAATTGAGTGATGTATGAAATACCTAGGCGTGCGTCTTATTGTAGGTGCTTGAGACATACTATGTTAATCTCCTCCCATTTAATAACAAGAGCTATTATGTTAAACCAGGGGGACGAGGTAGCTAAAAAGTTTATGAATATAAATAAGAAAAGATGTTTTATGTAAAATATAGTAATTGAATCAGATGGTATTAGGAGAAAATAATTAAGTAAAACCCAACACTTAGTAATTGAAGGCTAGCTTATTGAACTCTTATTACGTGTCTGACACTGTTTTAAGTTCTTTACATACATCATCACAGCCAGTCCTCACAAAAGCCCTATGACAGTGATTACTCACATTTTTAAAATGAGCAAACAAGCCTAGAGAGATTTAGCGCTGTGCTCTTCTTTTTGGTTAATGCTAAATATTACTCTCATTATATATATAAGATAAAGAAAAAGCAGATGCAACCCATTTACATAAATAGGTAGGCAAGTTCTGGCTCATTTTCTTAAAACTCTTATTTTCTAACTTGACCTAAGACAGAAGAGGAACGTAAGAATTTTCCATATTTTGGTTTCAAGTAAGACATTTAAATTACTGACAGGAAGTTCCATACCGTTTTGAAGTACTGTTTATTTTTAACAATGACATCATAATAATGATACCTTAAACTTGCCTGGGGTATATATTTTTGAGAGTTTTAGAATTTCACTAACCTTTCACAAGGATCCTGGGGTTTTAATTCCACACCTACTGCAATCTAACTTTGTAACTTTGAGAAAGTAAAACTTTCTGGACCTTTCTTTTCTCAATCATGAAAATGAGAGTATGGCTAGATTTTTCATTATGTCTTTTCTCATTCTAAAGATTGTTTCAAGGTCACATAAAAAAACTAACAAAAAAACATTTGGAGTGACTGCTCTTCAGTGTAAGCACCTTACCATAGTAAAGTAGCAAAATGTTTCCTTCCTCATACTGGGAAGAATCAGCTGTCTCATTTCCACAACATGGTGAAGTGAATATTTGAAATTATTCACAAGACATTCTCATAAGAACTATTCAATTAGATTTGTAATTTTATTCTTGCAAGGGTGGCAGGTTGGTTATGTATACGTTGACTCAAATTACATCTAAATTTAAATTGTCTTACATTGTAAATGCCATCGTTGAATAACAGATATCAATAAAACCCTTTCCAAATCAATCCATATTAATTGCTTTCATACTCTGATCTTTTGGTTATATTAACTGTATATTTTCCTATATGAATGGCATGTAAAATTTAGTGCCACTAGTAACAAAACATATAAAAAGTGTTCTGTAATCAATTAATATTGCATATTAAATTTACTCTTCTACTGTTTTCCAGAAGAATTCTTAAAGTTGGCATTATAAAAGACTTTTATTTAAAATTAGGGGTAAGTGGAGTGGTTTCAGATTCTGGTTATATGAGGGAAACATTAGTGAATAAAATAATCGTGATTCGGGGTTTTCTAGCAGTTAGAGGCATGGTTCACTTTGAACTCTAAATTATTTATGGCACAGAAGGAGACACTTGGTAAATAACAGGAAAAGCACAGAAATCAAATGCAGATTGTGGTATTTGCTAACTTTAACACTTAAGTTACCAAAACCCTAGCCTGGTGATAATTTATTCTCCCTGAATTACTAACCAAAGAATAGCTTTATTTCTGAATGAAAAAATAAATTAGACCATTGGCAAATGACTAAGAAAACATAATTTGGAAAAAGAAAATAATAATTTTTATTTGATGTTAAAGCAAATTTTATTAAGCCGCAATGAATCTGAAAATATTTTTTTCTTAGAACTGATGAGTATTTTATAATTAGCTAGTCTTACTTCGGTATAAATTAATGACAACATCTACCTATGAAATGTAATATGTCACTGCTAGGGTATTAAATAACAAAGATAGGAAAGTTGGAAAGCTAGGTTTATGTATGAATTGTTACACATGTGTAAGCAAATAAATATGTATGTATATGTATGTATATACATCAAAAGTTTGAGAGAGCTACTGACTCTTAAAAAATGAAATCAGAAAAAAAACACTGTGCAAAATACTGTGAATTAAAGTCTACCTATTCTAAACCAAATTAGAGTTACAAAAATGTTGAACTCATGAATTCTCTTTCATTTAATGCATTTCAATCTCCTCTGTGATATGCAAATAACTATCCTGTACTTTTAAAGCATTTTTTTTAGAACTTCTCAAGAGTTTCTTTATTCTTCATTTGAATTGGTTTTACTAGTGAATTTCACTTCAGACACCATGGGCTTGTATCCCAAGGATCTGGCTGGCTTCCTTTTTTACAGAAGGAAATGGTCATAGATGATGCTTCTTTCTACTGAATTCAGTAGTAAAATCTTTCATTGCCATCTGCTTCTGATGACATCTGAATTATTTGTTATGAACAGATTTACTTTTTATAATGGCCAAAATCAGAATACCTTTTTTTTCCCCCTGGAATTTCCTTTTAAGTTTCACTATGCATACTTTTTTAAGAAATTCAGTATTCATTATTTATACTTCTCAAGTTCATGACAAACTCCCTTGAAATATAAACACTGCATCATTCATTTCTGTTTCCTAGTGGCACAGTTCAAATGTAATAATAACGATTAGTACAAGAGCAGCTTTTACTTCTTTTCTCGTTTGTCATTGCACACTTATTCTGTGCCTTCTTTTCCCTTTCTTTTTACTTTCATTTTTTCAGGATTTTAGAATTATGTCTGGCTGACTGCAAACCCAGTGAGCTTTCTGCTATTCTAGGTTGTTTCTTAAAGGAAAGATTTTGTAAAAACTAAATCCCTACATATCAAAGACTTTGTAAGAAATATTCCACACTAATGTGTGTAACATGATCAATTGCTTGATCGCTGAATCAGTAATATCAGTTTCAGTGGGAAATATTAATCATTTTTGATAGAATGCAACAATCTACCGTTGGCACTGGCAAGGAGATTCTGAAAGAGGGAAATAAACACTGAAGGAGGGTAATCTTTGCTAAACTAACAGTTTTTACCCAGGCCAGACAAGGGCACACACACTGGTATAAAAAACGGTGCTCGAGCAGCAAGGATTTAGTTACTTATATCCCCCAGGAGAAGCTGCAGGTAAGTAGACATCTAAATTATGGAATGTGAACAAGAGGAGCTGAGGAAAGTAAGAGACCTGTAAAAGGATATAATAAAACTTCCTGTGAATCCATCAAGACTATGAGTTCTTGAGGGTCTTGCTTTTCTTCACTGGTTACGGGAAATAAGAAGGAAATAATGAGATGATTGTGAGACATTAGATAGAAATCTCGACCCTTTGCTCTTCCCTGAGATTTAAAGATAGAGAAGCAAGAGTGGAACAGGATACTTTCCAAAAGGCCTACTAGTAGGAAAAAGAAACCATCTCCCAAAATAAAATATTGAGGAAAAGTAGAATTTAAGCTGGTGTTTTTGTTTACGACAAAAGTCTACTGGTAATGAAAGAGAATTGCTATGTGTACAATGTTTATGTGAAGGAGAAAGCCAAATTCCACAGAGCAAACATTGCAGTGTCCTATTTGGGGGTAATAATGGTTAGGCATGAGTAAGGAAGAGAAATACAGCTTCAGAACTTACACTTGAGGTGTTGTGGCTCCTGCAGGACTGTCAAGCACTTACACCAGCACAGACACCAGCACAAGCAGATTGTCAAGCTTGCAAGACAATCTTCAGCTCTGTCATCTAGTGGATGCAACACCACAATTGTATTTCACAACTCATCTTGGCCTTACTCTGTGTCATCCTACCTTTCCTCACATATTACAAGGTCCTGGTGATTCCCCCAGCAAAAGGAGATATTGATTGGTTTCTGTGCTGACAGGAAATGTGATAAAGTGAGCCATTCATGGTCACAAAAAAAATATGTGATTATATTTAAATTCTGGGTTGGTGGAGAAGGTCAAAGGCTTAAACATATACCCATTTTCTTCTCTATCTGCCTCCAGCCAGAAGAAAGACCCTGTAAATCCACTGAAAGCACACTAAAAACTGGTCCAGACACCACTGCAGAACTGAAGTAGATGGAGAGTGGCTGAGCAAGCACAGGCAGTGGCGTAAGAGGGAAGCACACTTCCTGGCCATTTCCAGGTAAAACCAAAGGCTGAAGATAAGCCTTGGAGGTGGCTTTTGACTGTAGTTTAAAATCCATATTAAGTTGGTAAAGAAAAGCTAAAAGTGAGTTAGCATATTACAAAATATACTTACGGTATTTACTCTTTTAAGTGTTGAACTATGCATCTCTATTTTATTGGTAAAATGATTTCAAATCAGCTTTTAATAAATACATTTTTTGTTACAATAAAGTAAGAAAAGTATGCCCTTCTCTATCTAAAATCAAGTGATGTAATATTAATTTTACTTTTTCAGATGATTGTGGCTAGACAACACTGGCTGTGGTGTTTCTAAACCAAAAAATCATGAAAGAATCAGTAGCCTAACTTTTAAATTAACAAATAATATCTTAACAGTTAATACATGTGTGTGCATGACTAAGTTTTCTTTTTTTTCTTTCCTCTTAACAAAATATATCTCTATTTAGTATCACTTGTTCTTTTTGTTTGTTTGTTTGTTTTGTTTTTTGAGACGCAGTCTTGCTCGTCACCAGGCTGCAGTGCCGTGGCGCGATCTTGGGTCACTGCAACCTCCACCTCCTGGTTCAAGCGATTCACCTGCCTCAGTCTCCTGATTAAGTGGGACTACAGGCACGCGCTGCCACCCCCGGCTAATTTTTTGTATTTTAGTAGAGACAAGGTTTCATCATTTTGGCCAGGATAATCTCAATCTCCTGACCACGGGATCTGCCCGCTTTTGCATCCCAAAGTGCTGGGATTACAAGCCTGAGACACGGCGCTTGGCCTAGTATCACTACTAGGTTCTTTTCCCCAGCCTACTTCTAAAACATTCATTCTCAATAATAATAATAATTATTATTATTATTATTATTACTATCAAAATCACCAGTGTGGCTTGTTAAAAGCAAGTTCTGGGCCCTATCTGCAGATACGATCTGATGTGTAGGTTGGCCATGGGCCCTGAGAATATGCATTTCTTGCAAATTCCCAGGTGATGCCAGTGCTGCTAGTATGGAACCCATGTTTTGAGAACCTCTGTTCTAAATAAAATTGAGGTGACTAATGGAAATCACTCTTATTGGCCACTGTAATAGCTAATACACCTAAAAAAGTAATAAATAACCATCTTAGTTTCTCCTCAGTATAAACAACTCAATCAGATTTAATCTTCCAATTAATATCACTTTAATCAATTCTATTGCTCTTCCTTAAATTCTCTGGGTAAAAAGAAATTACCCTGAAAATATAAAAAGTTAAAGTTGGTCACCATATGTTAATAAGGGCCTAATAGACAGTGAATTAATTGAAAGCAGCATTCCTCGACTCTTGCAAATAGCACAGTTACTTAAAAATATCCAAGTATTGTATTAACTTTTTAGGTTAAAGTGTAATATTGTTCATGAAAGGCCCCACTAGGCTACTTAGCTAATCCAGCACAAAATGTATTGTTCAGATGTCCTGTTTTCTAATAAGTGTATATAGAGAGGGGTAGTCTATTTTTCTTTTAATGTTTTTTTTTTTCCTCCAACTTTTATTTTATCCTGCGGAGTACATGTGCAGGATGGGCAGGTTTGTGACATAGGTAAACATGTGCCATGATGGTTTGCTGCACAGATCATCCCATCACCTAGGTTCCAACCCATCATCCAGCATCCATTAGCTTCTTTGCCTGATCCTCTCCCTTCCCCTGCTCACCCCCGACAGACTGTAGTGTGTGCTGTTCCCCATCATATGTCTATGTGTTCTCATATGATTACGTTTTCTTCTGTTGTTACTGCTATTTTTCAGTTATTTCAATTATAGCTTTCAATTAACTAAAATAATTTGGGGTTTTGCATTTTACCTAAGACATATATTAAAATTATCTTTAAAAATTGCCAACTACTGTCAATCCCACTCCTCAATTATCCTCATTATCATCAGACATTGTTTATTCAGGGGAAGCAAAGTAATTCTAATATTTGCCTAGTAAAACATAATTATGTAAATTGCCTCTAAAATTATTCATACTGTTCTCTAAAACCAAATATTTTGGAAATAACCATTCTCTCACTCAGATTTGACTATACGTCTTTTGTTTTAAAAGTCTCAGAGTTTTTTTTTTTTTTTTTTTTTTTTTTTTTGCCAATTTGAGCTATTTCTGGAGATAGGAGTAGTTCTGGAGTACTGAGTACTGGGTACTGTATTTCTAGCTTTACCATTAGCTAACTCTAAG
>NW_012102676.1:3137901-3139299 GCF_000951045.1 Mandrillus leucophaeus | reverse complement strand
ACATCCTTCAAGACTTAGAAAAATAATAATTTAAAAAATTAAAATGAAGTTATATGCTTTAAAATATTAATATATTTACAGTATTTTCAAATTTGAAAAATAAAATTCCAGCATTATTCTAAAGTAAAACAAATTCTCAGGAACTTCATTATAGCTACAAAATTAGATGCTATTATGCTTTGCAAAAAATATTTTAACTAGAAACCAGTAGAAGACTGAGGTCTAGAAAGAAATATAGATTTCATGTTATTATTTTCTATTTTTAAATTTTTTTTTCATTTCTCTTAAGTTGACAGGAGTTTTAAATTTAAGAACATTGATAAACTAGGAGAATGACTAACACTCAGAATAACATAAAAAGAACTAAGTTTGTTCTTAAATTTACACGTTATTGTTCTAAAATGTTAATAGTATGTATTTGGCAGCAAAAATAAGTAATTTGAAATCAAAGGATTATTTAGAAACTTCATTTATGCATTTATTAAGCAATAAACCATTTTGATCAAAAGGTCACCACTGCCTTTTTAGTTGCATGAACAAAAGGGAACATCTCTTTTGGCCAATGTATTTTCTTACTCTATAAAAAGACAAAAGATATAAAGTAACAACCAAATGAACATGTATCAATAATACTTTTAAATTCCATTCATTAATATAAATTTTAATGCCTTATAATTAAAATATGTTATACATGACTGCAATCTCTTCCATTTCTCAATTAAGTTTACTTTGCCAAATTGTGTGAGGTGGTCTGTGTATGTGTGTGAAGAAATGAGTGTTAGACAAAACTTGTCTTGTTCTAAAAAAGCCTCTAAAAGGTAGTCACCACAGATTGAGAACAAGAGAAAAAAAACATGTCTATAACAACGTTAACAGAAATGCCAGGTATTTAGAACTACATCTGTTAAGGTAATCCAAAATATTATAAGCCAAAACCCAACTAATTCTTTATGGATGTGCAAATAGAGCTCACGGCACGTAGTTTCTAGAGAGCACAGAAAAAGTTGCAAATATGTATAAACATTTTGAAAGTATTATTTAGCCCAACTGCAGCTCTTTATAGATGCTAAGTGCTTTAAACTCCTATTTTATCCATTATTCCTTACACCAATCCATGATAAGTCACAAATTTGTTTTATGACTGGATACAGTGAAAGAAGCTTTGAAATCATTAACAAGTTCTCTAGGGAACAAGTACACATTAAAAGACATGCGTTTTCTAATATAGTAAGGATAGAAGAGGATAGAAAAGAAAATATGAGGACAGAAGCCTTGGAAGTCCTTGGAGAGCTCTGAGTTGTGCTAGAAGGCTCTTCTAGGTCAGCTATTATCCAACAACGTTTTCTACCAATGTGTGGTCCATTCTTCACTACCACTCACCTAACTGAATTCTGGACT
>NW_012102676.1:3135578-3137851 GCF_000951045.1 Mandrillus leucophaeus | reverse complement strand
CTGCAGCTCTTTATAGATGCTAAGTGCTTTAAACTCCTATTTTATCCATTATTCCTTACACCAATCCATGATAAGTCACAAATTTGTTTTATGACTGGATACAGTGAAAGAAGCTTTGAAATCATTAACAAGTTCTCTAGGGAACAAGTACACATTAAAAGACATGCGTTTTCTAATATAGTAAGGATAGAAGAGGATAGAAAAGAAAATATGAGGACAGAAGCCTTGGAAGTCCTTGGAGAGCTCTGAGTTGTGCTAGAAGGCTCTTCTAGGTCAGCTATTATCCAACAACGTTTTCTACCAATGTGTGGTCCATTCTTCACTACCACTCACCTAACTGAATTCTGGACTCTGCTTTTGGTAAGATGTTGTTGGTATGTGTTTCTAATACTCTTGTCCTTTCCTAACTCATTCAAAGTATAGTATACTAATACAAAGGGTTAAAGACACATTATCATATAAGAACTTTGCAGCTAATTCACAAATATGTGAAAAATAAGAAATTCACTTTATTCAGGAATGAATAAAAAATAATAATTCTTCAGTGTGTATTGGTAGAATGTTAGTAATTCTTTTATCAAATGATTTGTGATACCTTAAAATTGTCATATCATTTATTCATTTCCTTAATTTTGTTGCATGTCCTCTGTGAACCAGGTTTTATGCTAATTATTGAGTAAAATAAAATGTAAATATAAGACAGTTTTCACTATCTTTGTGAAGATTACTTTTCTCTGAGAGGGAGATTAATTTAAAAAATATGTAAGTGAATTGAAAAAGTGCTAGATGCCATGAAGTTGGGATATACAATACTATGAGAATATATAGCAGAAATTTTTTGAAGTTGAGATATATAATACTATGAGAATATATAGTAGGATTTTTTTTGCAGATTTTCTGTTGGTTATCACTACACACATGTTGTCTTTTGTACCTCCAGGGTTGGAAACCTGCAAACTACACTTCTTAGAAAACTCTGCCATCTGGCTTCTTTACTAATAGGAGGTACTCTCAGGAGGCTCAAAGCAAAAAAGAAGGCATTAAGATTTTGCTTTTCCTGCTGCCAGTTTGTGGCTGCTGGTGTAGTAATATCAGCAGACATGGTGACCATATGAGACTCCAGGCTCGTCCCAGCAGCATCAGAAGAGATTTAACACCAGTGAAAATCTGGGCTCCTAAGTTTCTGCTAAATGGTGACATTGTGATTCCAACAGCTGCAGTTACACTGGTGGCACCTCTCATAGTTGAACAACAGCAAGCTCAGGGAAAGCTTTTATTAGAAAGGGCTGTTTTAGCTATCAGAAAGTACAGGCTGCTTGCTCCGCCTGCAAGATACATTTTTCTTCCCTTGTTATCAAAGCAAATAGGGTATGCAAAGAAGCCCTCTATGGAGGTATATTTTAGGGACTAAATGAACGTCTATACAGCTGAAGACCAGAAAGCGAGGGGAAGGAGTAGTAAGAGAAAAGGTTGGAGAAGAAGGTAGGTGAATGAATACGCAGATAATTCTAAGTACCTTCTCATAGTACAGAGAAGCCATAAAAGGATTTGAGACATACATATTTTCAGTTTTTCATTTCAAAATGTTAACTTTGAACTTTGCCATTAAAAGACTGCCATATAATATATGGGAAGTTTTGTTCCAGATTACTTGAAATGGAGTTCTCATTCTTTGAGACATAACAGGATTTTGTTTGTCCAGTTGATCTACATAATAATAACCATGATAGCAACAGTAACAATGGTCATAATACTGTGCATAATAGTCCCTGTTTTTGAGCACTTTCTCTGTAGCAGATACTGTTATAAGCATTTAACATGTACGTGGTAATTCTAATAGAATTAACCCTGGTGGAAAAATCTAATTTGTTTTCACTTTATAAATGAAGAAACTGAACTTTAGTCTCCTTAAGTAACTCTCCAGAAGTCTAATTGCTAATATGGTATAATACTGTCCCATTCCCTATAATTTTAGCCTTGTGCTTTTCTGCTTTCTAACTACCTTCTTAAAAAAGAGGAACAAATATGTTGCTCATCGTTGATATTTTGACTTTTTTCTTTTTTCCTCTCTCAGTTATATAGTGTTTTCAAGATATATATATATATATGTACATATATATATATGTACATATATATATAATTATAATACTTTAAGTTCTAGGGTACATGTGCACAACTTGCAGGTTTGTTACATATGTATACATGTGCCATGTTGGTGTGCTGCACCCATTAACTCGTCATTTACATTAGGTATATCTCCTAATGCTATCCCT
>NW_012102676.1:3122837-3134948 GCF_000951045.1 Mandrillus leucophaeus | reverse complement strand
CGACTTATTGTTAATAGTATAATAATTTCTACTATACTATCTTTAGCTTCCCATGGTATAATTTTGGCCTGAATCATTTAAAATCACACTTTGGCAATCATAGCTTCAAACTCTAGAAGGACAGACCTTTATCTTATTAACTTATCAACATGAGTTTCCATCCACATTTAATTCAGAGGAAGAAACAAGGGGGAAATTGCAGCTGCTTAAAGACTCCTTAGATTTAGGGGACAATAAGAAGATATTGGAATATTAATAGCTGAGATGAATAAATGGGGAGTTGACATTGGAAACAAGGGGGATTCTTTTGAGGAGAAGACTGGTGTGCTTGTGTGTGTACCTAATATTATAAATCCTGGGAATGTAAAGATGAACAAGGATCTGTTGTTCCCTTGAGAAAGTTCAAATCTATTTAAGAATTAGCTATCTACATAAATTATTGCAGTACTTCAATAAAGCAGAGAGTTTACATGGTGAAATTAATAGATTCCAGATTGGGAAAGGGCTTCAGTATGATCATTAAGCTAATCAGTAAAAGAGAAATGGAAATTTGCATGGTGATCAGTATAGTTAACTAGCAAAGACAGAAGTGTCTTGTAAGATGAAGTCTCTTAAGAATTATATTAGAGAATAGTTTGATTATAGAATATTAGAAAGTTGGAGTAGTAGGAGATCCAACTGTATAGGAAGCCATAGAGTTGATCATTAAAGGCCTCGTTCATTGGGTTAATATGTTCAGATTTTATAGTAGCTTATGGGAACCAGTAAAAGGTTTTGAACAGGTAAATGGCATGAAAGTATTTTTTCAGAAAAAATATATTGTGTCATGTGGTAGAATCAACTGAAAGCAGAAATTATTGCAAGGAGGTTATATAATTTTTTAAAAAGTTCAAATGAAAGATCAGGACCAAAAATTAGACAATAGCAGTAGGAATAGAAGTAGAAGATGAATGAAAATGTGTGAAATAAATTGAATGGAAAAGACTTGATGACTAGATATAAAGGAGTATGTCATGCTTCTGCTAAGGTAGAAAATCAAATACAAAGAGGAAAGTAAATTGTCATGTGAGAATGTGGTTGAGTCCCATTTTGAAGATGTTGAGTCTGTGATGCCTCGGGAACATCCAAGTAGAAATACGAGTAGGCTACTGGTCTGTCACTTACAAATGAGATCTTAGCTGTTGGTAAAGATTTGAGTGTGGGTCAGTGGTTTCCCAAAGTGCCTTCCAAAGTTCTGACTGCATAAACTGGGGAGCTTGGGGGAATAATTTAAGTGACCTACTATAAACATGAAGTTTTACTTTAATTTGTTTTACTTTATTTTTTCCATCTTACACGTGTATGGACTTGTGTTAGTTTTTGCGTAATTTTTTTTTTTTTTTTTCCCAATGTTAGGTAAATCTTAGATTCTAGAAGAAACTAACTTTCCCATCTGGCATATTGTTACCTACCCTACCTTGAGAGGCATTCATGCAGGGTAGTGAAAAGTATTCGAGGGAGTCAGGGCTGTATTCACTTCCTACTTTGAGCTGTGTGATCATGAGAAGATTATCATTAGCTCCAATAATAAAAAATAGCAACATTATACAATGTAAATAAATCACCTACCACATTGACTTTTTATCCCTTTCATTTTATTATGTGGGAGTAATGGTAAAAACCCTGAGTAAAACAAGAGTCAATTAAATTGATTAGAAAACCTGAGTAAAATAAGGAAAGAGCAAAGGATGAAACAAACACTGCAAACCTAATAAAAAATGTAACACGAAAGCCATTGCTTCTGGTATAAAAATATTTGCATGTAAGCTTCCCAAGTATAGTATAGTATAGGTCGTGAAAGTTATAAATTATAATTCTTAGATTAGATAATGCCATTTTAAATGGTTGACAGAAATGGTTCAATAGTCATACCAGTTAGGATATAATCCACATGAGGTCAGTAGACTTTGGCTGTTTTGTTCATGGGTGTTTATTTAGTTCATAGGCATTCAATAAACATGTTGTAAATTTATTAAAAGATTCAAGAGATACACATTTTTGGTACATTTGTGTTTCAGCACATTTAATTTCAGTATTTCAGTTGAAATAAGTCATGGCAATTGTGATTCTGAATATGGTCCAATTTTGCAAACAAATTGGAGCTGGTAAGACAGTAGTGAGTCTTACCATTGTCAGGAAAACACATAGTTCGGCTCCTGACTTCAGATCTGATATATTCAAAGGAAAAATATTTTCAAATAAAAGGCGATGAGAACTTAGATTTCATGGTTTAAATGAAACTTACAGAGGTATTTTTGTCTATTTGTCACAGCATTTTAACATTAAGAGATGTCACATAAAAATATTAATTTGTCACTTCACTTGAATAATAGGATAAATGGCAATAGCAATCTAAGTTTTTCATATAGCAACAATTTGCTTATCCTGAGTAGCTATGGCCAGCTATAAGCAAAGTATGCATTCTCCAATTGCAATACAGTCCTCACCATCATCCAGTGCCCGCTTATGCAGTTTTACCCAGTGGATTTCACTCTTCTGGCCTCTTGAGGCATTTGATTTGCAACTTTTCCTTTAACCTTCGATATTTAGGTCTCTACAAGAACAACAAGCTTAGACCAGACATTTATACTGTCTTTGTGTTCCCTCAAAAGTAGAGCCTGAGACAAGGTCTTGAGAATTGCTAATTTATTTGGACGATAAAACTAGGAAGCTAATGTAAGAAATAGAGAAAAGTGAGACAGAGAGGGGAAACAAACTAATAAAGGGTACGTTAATGAGTGGGTTACTAATGTGGACAATTTGGGCACAGTCTCACTGGGTGGATCATACCTTTAATTGTCAGACCTAAAAGAACAGGGAGGCTGGGACATTTCACAGTGGATTCCCATCTCCAATTGGTTGGGAGTTGAGCCAGGGGATACTACTCTGCGGCACTTCTGGGTTGAGCCTAGGCATGCCTTGGCCTGCTTGCTTCCTTGTAGGAGAGTGTTCTCAGGCAGAGAAGTGGTCAGTGAGTAGGGAACTTTCCACAGCCACAGGTAAACTCAGGCGGGTCCTGAGAGTTATGGCCCTCTGACAACTGTTCATGTCATGGAATTGCAAATCATCAATTTTTTAAAGCTTTGCATGGGCAAAAACAATTATTTCTACCTTCTCATTTAAAATTTACTTTTTCAATTATTGTAAATCTACTAGGAGTGTAAGATGAATAATGCCTTTAAGGGGATGTTAATTAATTGATTAACTTATTTATTTATTGAGGCAGAGTCTCACTCAAATATTTGCATGTAAGCTTCCCAAGTATAGTATAGTATAGGTCGTGAAAGTTATAAATTATAATTCTTAGATTAGATAATGCCATTTTAAATGGTTGACAGAAATGGTTCAATAGTCATACCAGTTAGGATATAATCCACATGAGGTCAGTAGACTTTGGCTGTTTTGTTCATGGGTGTTTATTTAGTTCATAGGCATTCAATAAACATGTTGTAAATTTATTAAAAGATTCAAGAGATACACATTTTTGGTACATTTGTGTTTCAGCACATTTAATTTCAGTATTTCAGTTGAAATAAGTCATGGCAATTGTGATTCTGAATATGGTCCAATTTTGCAAACAAATTGGAGCTGGTAAGACAGTAGTGAGTCTTACCATTGTCAGGAAAACACATAGTTCGGCTCCTGACTTCAGATCTGATATTTTCAAAGGAAAAATATTTTCAAATAAAAGGCGATGAGAACTTATATTTCATGGTTTAAATGAAACTTACAGAGGTATTTTTGTCTATTTGTCACAGCATTTTAACATTAAGAGATGTCACATAAAAATATTAATTTGTCACTTCACTTGAATAATAGGATAAATGGCAATAGCAATCTAAGTTTTTCATATAGCAACAATTTGCTTATCCTGAGTAGCTATGGCCAGTTATAAGCAAAGTATGCATTCTCCAATTGCAATACAGTCCTCACCATCATCCAGTGCCCGCTTATGCAGTTTTACCCAGTGGATTTCACTCTTCTGGCCTCTTGAGGCATTTGATTTGCAACTTTTCCTTTAACCTTCGATATTTAGGTCTCTACAAGAACAACAAGCTTAGACCAGACATTTATACTGTCTTTGTGTTCCCTCAAAAGTAGAGCCTGAGACAAGGTCTTGAGAATTGCTAATTTATTTGGACGATAAAACTAGGAAGCTAATGTAAGAAATAGAAAAAAGTGAGACAGAGAGGGGAAACAAACTAATAAAGGGTACATTAATGAGTGGGTTACTAATGTGGACAATTTGGGCACAGTCTCACTGGGTGGATCATACCTTTGAATTGTCAGACCTAAAAGAACAGGGAGGCTGGGACATTTCACAATGGATTGCCATCTCCAATTGGTTGGGAGTTGAGCCAGGGGATACTACTCTGTTGCACTTCTGGGTTGAGCCTAGGCATGCCTTGGCCTGCTTGCTTCCTTGTAGGAGAGTGTTCTCAGGCAGAGAAGTGGTCAGTGAGTAGGGAGCTTTCCACAGCCACAGGTAAACTCAGGCGGGTCCTGAGAGTTATGGCCCTCTGACAACTGTTCATGTCATGGAATTGCAAATCATCAATTTTTTAAAGCTTTGCATGGGCAAAAACAATTATTTCTACCTTCCCATTTAAAATTTACTTTTTCGATTATTGTAAATCTACTAGGAGTGTAAGATGAATAATGCCTTTAAGGGGATGTTAATTAATTCATTAACTTATTTATTTATTGAGGCAGAGTCTCACTCTGTTGCTCAGGCTGGAGTGCGGTGGTGCGATCTTGGTTCACGGCAATCTCCGCCTCCCGGGTTCAAATGATTCTTGCTCCTTAGCCTTCTTGGCCTCAAGGGATCCACCCATATAGGCCTCCCAAAGTGCTGGGATTACAGGCATGAGCCACCATGCCCAGCCTGGGAACATTATTTTACATAACTGCAATTCTGGAACATTCCTTAGGCTCTGATAATATACAAACTTTATACCAATCTTCCATTACACCAAAGCAAAAGCTGTACTCAAAAGACCATTGAATAGATCAGTTAATTTCTTCCATATATATGGATAGCAATAGGATCTCTAATAGTTAGAACTAACTCAGTTACAAGAGTGAAAATGAAGGTCCTGGAAAAGGAAAAATCTCGTTAAGAACATGCCAAACTTTCATTTGGCTGGTGACCTTTTATGACTCTAGAAATTCTGATCTATGAACAAGACAAAAAATCTAGAAAGTTTTTATACTGTAAAATATTTACAAAGAACTTTAATTGTCCCTCTAAACACTTAGTAATTTACACATAAACTAGTTTACATTCATTAGCGTTTGTCAGTACACTTTTCTTCTGAAGCTTCAAACTGGAATATCAATCCAAATGCAAAAGGAGGACTCTGACCCAGCTTGCAAGGGCGCCTTCATTAGCAGCTCTGTTCAGTTATTGCTCCCGCTAAAGCTGAACTTGTGAAATGAATGTACTAGAAAATGTGGAGCAGACATAACATAAACAATTTAACTTAAGAGGAGCACTCTAACCCTCTCATTTACAGCCATCTATATAATTTTCTTATACCTACAGACAAAAGAAAGTGCCTTAATTGTCCTGAGAATGGGGGAATACACATTATACCGCAAACTTCCCAATACTTAAACTCAGAATTAACTAAATCACCTGGAAAAATAAATTGAGATAGCTGTCTTCAGTGAGGTAGGTCTCATTACAACAAATGCTTTTACTTTTTCATTTTTTTCCCTGTGAGAATGATATCAATAAAAAGCTGTGAACCAGGCAATACAAACAATCCTTCTCTCTCTCTCACCAATTTTTATTAGAATCAAAGGTAAGAACATATATGTACTGGGTTCTAGCAATCCACATGCAGTAAGTGAGGATTAAACTATCCAAACATTTTAAGGATTAAGTGAAATGATATTTATTTTTAAAAGCATCAGTGTATAGTCTGCTTGCCTAGAGCAGCAGTTCTGAACAGGAAATCCTACTTTAATATCTCCCTATCATAGTTTCCAATTGCTACTGCAACAAATTACCACTAACTTTATAGCTTAAATAATACAAATTTATTATTTTATAGCATTTCTGGTCAGGAGTCCAAAATGGGTGTCACTGAGTTAAAATCAAAGTATTGACAAGGCAGTGTTTCCTTTTTAGGTTCTAGGGGAAAATCTGATTCTTTGTCATTTGCAACTTCTAAAGGCCTACTGCATTCCTTGGTTTGTGGTCTCTTTCACCATCTTCAAAGCCAGCAGTGTAGCATCTTCAAATCTCTCTCTGACACTGAGCTCCCCTTCTGCTTCCCTCTTTCACTTTAAAGGATCCTTGGCATTACAGTAGGCCCACGTGGATAATCCAGGAAAATCTCTTTATTTTGAAATTACATGATTTGCATCCTTAATCCATCTGCAACATAAATTACCTGTTGCCATGTACTGTGCCATATTCGCAGATTCTGAAGATTGGGATGTGACATCTTTTGGGGACCATTATTCTGCCTACCACTTTTCAGCACTCCTTAGAGAATCAAAGACAGCTGTCCATGACTCTCCACCCCACTAGCATGCGGATTCTGAACTGGCCCAGTGATTGCCACTGTGAGTTACAGTGTGCCATACTGGTTATTGAATCAACTGAAAAGTTAGAAATGTTTGGGTGCTGCATCAGGAAAGCGGCACGAGGTAAAAAGGATATCAGGATGAAGTATAAGTTTATTCAGCCAAAGTTTATAAAGAATAATAAAAATACTTCTTTTATAATGCTGACATAAATTTATTATGCTTTCCTCAATATAGATGGTTTATGTTTCTTCTTTTTATATCTGAAGCAAGTAATATATTTTATTGCAACCAAGAAATTTTTTTGGCAGCTGTCAGTTATTCGTTCAAAAATGATTGGATATGTAATATGAGATTGCCTGAGAGGAAGAGTAGTAAATAGGACCCAGGACTGGCTTTCAAGGGACTCACCAGTTCAATAAAAGAATAAACCAAGTGATCATTTAAAATACAGAATAAGAAGAACTTTAGTATGGGTATCAGGAGGCCTTAAGGGAGTGCAAAAGAGACTCACTAGAAGAGTCAACATAATCTCTGCTGGGTCACAGTGGTTCCAGATATTCTTCCAAAGAAAGTGAACCAATCCTTGAGGAAGAGAATGTGGCACTGAGTGTAAAACTTGCGAAAGTGCACAATCATGAAAGACCATGGGTGAAATGCAAGTGAAACAGCATCACTGTAGCTAAGTACATGTGGGTAAAAGGGGAGCGGGAACAGGGAAGGTTGACAAAGTCCAGCTCATGAACATCCTTGCTTACTTGAGGATGCTGGACTTTTATCACATAAAAAATGGTGATCTAATAAGGGAGATTACCTATTTGTAAAAAAAATACAATTGGCCTTGTAGAAGAAGAATGATAGTAGAGATAAAGAGGACTTTATCTTTATCTCCATCAGCTGCAGATAGAACTATTATGACTATGACTATGACCACTGTCACTAAAGATACTACTTGAATGCTGTGCCAGTAGAAAATAATTTTGAAAATTATATCCATTTAATCCTCACAACAACTCTGAAACAGGTGCTATACTTATCCTTATTTGAACAGATGAGAAAATTATAACTCAGAGAGATTTAGTAACTTTCCCTGGACACACATCCTGTAAAAATGAGCAGCTGGGATACAGGTTTACACCGCTGTCCCCAGGATCCTCTTACAGCCCCCACAGGCTAACTTACCTTGAAGTCCTCACGCTGAAGCTACCAGTTCCCTCATTTGCATAAGTCCTTTCCCAAATTTGATGAGTTCTAGTAGGGAGCAAGAACCCAGTCATTCACATGGCAGAGCCACAGACTGCTGCCCCACTATGGGGGCCACCCCACCATATCCACCAGGATCATATCCACCATAGCCACTATATCCACCAGACAATACTCTGAATAGCCTAGATGAGCATCTTCACCAGTGTTGACTCCAAGAAGGAAGATCACAAAGAGATGGTACTACAGCACATGCTTACTGGACATTTTGACCTCAGCCACCTATTCTCCTGGCCCTGTGAAAACCTGAATGTGCTGGACCATGACCAGCAAGGTCAAAGGTCTGGAATTCTCATAGGCACCGCCTGGGCAAGACACTGTAAAGGAGTTACTGTTGTGACATTACCAACAGAAATTAGGAAGCCAAAATACATTTCTAAGCTATCAATTTAAAACCTTTTTAGCCATTCTAGAGGAAATATTGAGTTATATTTATATCTTCTCGGTAGAAAAATGTTATAAAATTGTTGTCTACAAAGAGACGATCAAAGGGGATGCAGCCCAAAATACAGGAAACAATATGGAAATGGATCAGACATTAGTTTTCTTTCTAAATATCTGTTTTGCCTTGTAATTTTATTTTCCTTTTCTTAGTGAGATCTCACTAAATGTGGGAGCTTTGGGACCCACAAGAATTGGACCCACTCCTGCCTACAGCTATAATCTATGCAGGAAATTATGAAGGTCTGAAAAAAGGCCTCCACCAATGGAGGTGGTGAAAAGGAATTGACTTGACAAATACTAGGTTGATAAGTAGAATGGATGGGACTCATAGTAATGGCAATCTAGAAGAACGAGTGGTTGAGGATTTTCCTGGGATTCTAACTTGAGAAACTAGTTGGGTACTGACTGGTGAAATTCACTGGGAAAGTTACAAAGGTGGTAGAGTAGGTTAATGTTGGGAGGTAAGATGAGTTTCATTTGGAAGACTTTAATTTAATATGCCTGTGAGATATTTAAGTAAAGCTGTAGGAATCGCCAAATTATCAGCTGAGTTCAGAAAAGGTTGGATTGGAGATGTAAATTTGGAAGTCCTAGGCATATAGGTATATTTAAATCCATGGATAAGGAAATGTATATATAGAGAGAGGGTTGAAAAAAACATTATTAAACTGATAGATCAGTGACCCAGGGCTAAAATCTGAAGTATTCAATAGCCTACATCAGTGGTCCCTAACCTTTTTAGCACCAGGGACAGCTTTTGTAGAAGACAATTTTTCCATGGATGCAGGGTAGGAGGGGTAGGGTGGGAGCAGTGTGTAGTTTCTGAATAAAACTATTCTGCCTCAGGTCATCAGACATTAGATTATCATAAGGAATGTGCAAACTACATCCCTCCCATGTGCAGTTCACAATAGGGTTTGTGCTGCTGTAAGAATCTAATGCCACCACTGATCTGACAGGAGGTGAAGCTCAGGCAGTAACGCTTGCTTGCCCACTGCTCACCTCCTGCTGTTCAGCTTGGATCCTAATAGGCTGTGGACCGATACCGATCCATGGCCCTAGGGTTGGGGACTCCTGGCCTACATAACAATATAAATGAATTTATGAATCAGAAGTGTTTTTATTTTTTTAATTCTCAAAAAAAGGTATCTATTCATCTCTCCTTCCATCCATTGATCTATCTGTTTCTCAAATGATATACATTTTATCATTTGAATGCAAGTAATCCATCAAATCATTGTAATGATTTTAAAATTACTTGTTACAATACAGAAGTTGCTGATGTGATATTTTATTTGATGTGGTTATTGCCAGATGAGTACCACTTGCCTCTGAGCTATGTTTTGACATAAGAAACATCACCAACAACTTCTCTATTAAATTGATAGTCATGAGGTTATTCTGAATTTCAATAATGTCTTTTTAACATCAGTGATATTGTTCATGGTCTTGAATCTTCTTGTGGCAATTGCTGTATTAGTAACGATTGAATCAATTTTTTCTACTCATACTATGAGATGAAAATTTAATTGCTTAATATTTCTATTACAATTTAAGTAATAAATATAGTTGATTATCATGTTACATTTAACCTAATCCTTCAGGCCAGGTGAAAGATGGGTGTATCACAGTGATTATGAAAAGAAGATTTGTTGTTGCTTTTCAGGTCTCCATTACTGACTCTGTCAGAGAAGGGTTTTTTTTTTTGTTATAATTTTTTAATTGACCAAGAATAATTGTACATATTCATGGGGTGCGTAGTGATATTTTGATACATATAATGTATAGTGATGAGATCACATATAATGTATAGTGATCGGATCACTGTAATTAGCATATCCATCATCTCAAACATTTATTTGTGTAGGAAATATTTAATATCCTCTTTTGAGCTATCTGAATGTACATAATGTATCATTGTTAGCTAGTGTCATCCTACAGTGGTATAAAATACTGGAACTTACTCCTTTGATCTAGCTGTAATTTTGTATCCTTTAACAAATCTCTCCCCCTGTCTCTCCCTTCCCAGCATCTAGTATCCTCTGTTCTACTTTTTACTTCTATGAGATTAACTAGAAGTTCTAAATGATACCCGTGGACCTCAGTTTCCTAATGTGTGAAATGCAAATGGTATTGATAATTACAGAACTCGAGTGAGTTCATTTATGTGTAGAATCATGCCTAGAACAAAGCAAGCACTATATAAATATCGGCTTCTACTTTTATTACTAAAATTAACATTGTCAATGCCTGTGATGAGTGAGGTTTTGGTGGTTTTCAACAAACTTGTCCACTTAAGTGGAGGGGTAATTGATCAGGATAATACAATATAAGATACCTATGAGGGGCCGCCCCTGATTCCATAGTGCTCCATTGGCCTTCTCTATCCACTGCAGCCTCCTTTTTGTAGCTCAACGGCCCTGCTTAGGCAACAGTGGCCTCTCCTTACTGCCCACCCTCCTACTTTTCCAGCCTCACCTCTGTTTTCTTACAGCCTGAAGTCCATGAAGTCCATGGATTCTGCAGTTTCTACCACAGCCCTTGAGAGGGCAGCTCTGGATAAATGCTGGCTGGCAGGGTGAAGCCTGCTGATGTCCTTGCTGGTGTCTGACCAGGGACAAATAAGAAAGACACCAGTGTGTGGGAGCCATGGAGGTGTAATGGGCTATAGACAGGGCCTTCCAGGGCCTTCCAGGCCTGGGTGTGTGGTATAGCGGGAACAAGGGGAGCTTTCTGGATCCCTGCTGGGTGGGTTAGTGGGAGGAAAGACTGGCAAAAGCAATACCAATGATGTGGGCCTTTTGGGATGTGACAGGTCTGAGCACCAATCAACTATTATAGGTCCTGGTGTTTTCCAAAGAGAGATGAGTCTAAGGAATGTCAGAGGTAAGACGTGTACTTATTGCAGACTTTGAGTGTTGACAATGAAATTTGGATAAAACTGATTTGGGTTTGAAGGATGATGTGTGGGGTGGAGGGAGAAGCACACAGAAGAATATGAATGGAAATTTAATGGAGACTTCAAGAAAGGCATGCCTTTGGACAGTGGCCATGGATTCTGGTGATGTGTCTCATGATAACATTATATTATTTTAATTCTCAAAATGCTATGAAGTTGTACAACTGTAGAATTCTCTTGGTGGTCTAATAACATTTGCTCAGATTTCGAGATTGTAGAAAGTTATTCTGACATATATGCCTATGTCCAGATAATTTTGTGAGGGAATTAGTTTAGGAAGAGTCAAACACTACATACATAACCTGAACATACAATGACAAGTTATTTTGAACCTGAAGTTGACTACTAGTTTTCTAACAGATAAATACCAACCATTTGTCAACTGTTTTTACAGAACAGAATAAGATCTTCTACATTATGGATTTTTATTGTCCTGCTATACTACACACCCAGGCCTGGCATATTAATGTCTACATGCCAGAACTGCTCTAAATTATTTGATGTATTGATTTATTTAATTTTCAATACATATTTCAACTTCATAGTTGAGAAAACTGAGGCTCAGGGATCTTAAATAACTTGCCTGAGGTCACACAGCTAGTGAGCAGCAGATCCAAGAGTTGTACCTGGGTCTGGCACCAGAAATCTCATGCTGAAATATGTCAGTATGATGCCCTCAACTGTGAAGCTGAGAAGTCATTGGGAGACGCACCATGGGGTGGTTGTCGACCATTTCACAAAACGTTGAAAGAAACTTTTGTGAGACTGTAAAGTCCCATCTTTTTTTGAGTGGCAAAAAAGATGTAGAAGCACTACATGCTACTTGAAGGTGGAAGATCTTAAAAATGCAGCTACAGTAGAAAAAATAT
>NW_012102676.1:3118418-3122547 GCF_000951045.1 Mandrillus leucophaeus | reverse complement strand
GCCAGCACTGGACAGTCTTCTTTCAGCTCAAACATGGTTTCTAATTTTTCAACCAACATATTATAAAGTCCTTGGTAATTTAAGGATTATTATTACCAATACTATTTTAAACAGAAATGTTTTTCTGAGATCAACTGACTTCAAGGAATGAATGTTTGAATACAAATATGGAGTAAAAGAGAAAGAGCTTTTGGGAACTTCTAGTGCCTCTGCCACCAGTGGTAATTTGTTGGAAAGATTTAATATTCTATTACAAATTTTTAACTTATATTGTTTTATATGTATTTTTAATACTTAATTTTTTACACACTTAGCATCAACATTTTACAATTAGTGTTCTCTAGTTAGTTTCATGAGCTTCAGAGAGTTTATGAAGTCACTTACATTCACAGAATATAATCTAATCAAACTCCCTGGAAATGGAGAATGGCCAGATACTGCTTTCAGAGTTTTCAAGCCAAAATATCTGGGAATTATTTTGTTTTTTTTCATTTCTTTCTCTTCCAGAATGTAAAATTAATTTTCTAATTTGGGGGGTTTGCATTATTCTTTCTCCTTCCCTCTCTTACTTGCTTTTTTGCCCCTTTCTTGTACTTTCTTCTTCTCTTGTTCCTTGTTTAGTTAATAATTTTAAGTATAAGCATTACCCAAATGATTCATCTGTAAATTCCCTAACTTTTTTATAAGATGAGTCAATGAAGAATTTAGGACTTGATTTCTGTGTCCCTACTCCCATTCGCCTTTTTTTGTTCTGAATTTCCTTGATTTGACTTCTTTCCTTATGTAAAGTTTTAGCTTTTCAAAAAGTCACTTGAAGATCTACTTTCTCTAAAGGCCTTTTCAAATTTATTCACCAAATCATCTTTTCCTCCTTTGAATAGGTTGTATCATATTTTACTTACCTTCATTCTTCGCTTATCCAATTGTGTAATATGGTCATCTGTTTACTTAATTCCTCTAAAAGATTCAAAGGTGTTTAGAGAAGAAATTGTTTCCTTAAACATCTTTTAATTGCTGCAGTCCCTTTGTATAATATGTTTAGCCTAGTCAATGCCCAAGAGATATTTGTTGAAGTCTGTTACACAAAATAAAATAAGAAATTGGTTTCATCCAGAAAATTCAACTTGAGTTCCCACAGTTCCATCATTCAGGTTGTTGCCTTCTTGGAATCTAAAATTGCTGGAATAATATGCACAGCAGCAACTTGGGGCCCAAAGCACCACAAATTGGAATAATTTGGTTCTTAGTTGCAAATAATTCAGTCCCTAATTACTCCCTGACAAAAGGTAGGGTGTCTGGCCTCATATCCCTAGTGGATGTATTCAGTGGGGTAGATGGATTGTTGAGCTGCTGGAGGAGTTCATTTCAGAGACAAAATCTGTCCAAAATAGCAGTAAGAAATGACACTGAACTGAGTGGTTAACATTTTTATTTCAAAAAGCAGGATATTGTATATATCACTTTCTGAGAAAATAATTAAGGTACTATAATTAAATGAGTTCCATGTTTTTAAACACGATAAGGTTATACAGAATCTCTCAAATGTGAGTTTACTCAAACTTTATTTAAATATAGCAGAATTTAATTGGGAGTTTTAAGTGGTGATTTCTGCCTCTCACAAAATAGAAGCTCTTTTACAGGGTTTTATTTATTTATTTTCTTAAAGTTACAGCTTTATATATGTTACAAGTGTTTAATCTTTTAATAGAGAACATTATTCAGTTATTTGAATAATAATGGTGAATATGATTCAATATTATTCAATTATTATTTAATTATTCAGTACTGAATAATCCTTTAGGGGTTATATGTGCCATGAAAAGTACATTTTTCTTTTTTTTTTTTTTGAGACAGAGTCTGGCTCTGTCACCCAGGTTGGAGTGCAGTGGAGCGATCTTGGCTTACTGCAACCTCCGCCTGCCGGGTTCAAGTGATTCCTTTGCCTCAGCCTCCCGAGTAGCTGAGATTACAGGCATGCGCCACCATGCCTGGCTAATTTTTGTATTTTTAGTAGAGACGGGGTTTCACCATATTGGCCAGGCTGGTCTCAAACCCCTGACCTTGTGATCCGCCCGCCTCAGTCTCCCAAAGTGCTGGGATTACAGGCGTGAGCCATCGCGTCCGGCCACATTCTCCTTTTCGTAACCAATGAACAACAAACTAACATTGACACAAAGAAGAAAAGAATGATCTCAAAATCTTGTCTCATTCAAGGAGAATACAGTGTGAGATTCAAAACATATTCTTCCCTGAAAAATTGCAACTACTTCCCATATGCCTAAAAAACGAAAACAAAATAAAATGTGGAAACATGCATGTGATTCATTAGCCCTCACTGGATTTAAATTTCTGTCTGCAGTAGACTACGCTAAACATCTGAGGCTTTTGTTTTATTCTGGCTATGATCACATGAACCTGTTTTAAATGAAATTAAAACTGTTTTAAAATGTTAGTTTTTAAACTTCCTACAAGATATCTCCTTTCACCACAATAAATTGACCAGCATTTTTACATCAAATACATGGTGTACACATGGAAGTGGAAAAAATAAATTTATGTCTTTTAAACTTTCTGTTTCTAGGTAGATACCTCCGTTCCTATTTCTTAGAAGTGTGGATATCAAGGTTTACCCTGGAATCTCTCTCTGGAATCTCATCAACTCAGTGCCTAGCAATGCTTAGCAGAGTGTATGTCTCTTTTCCCTCTTTGTTTCTGACTGCTGTTAAGTCCAGCATTAATTTACACTTAAGAGTTTCATCCACTTAAAACTTTATACCAGTATGTCTCCTATATTGAAAGAGGGCAACTCGATAGCTCAAAATTCATCCGCACACATAGAAGAGAAGTTTCCATCTTGTAAAGCTAACATTCATCATTCAATATTTTAATGTACTATAGAATTTTCCTTAAACTATATATTTTTCATATGAAGCTGTCATAAAACTGAGGAGAATATCTTCTCTGATTTCAAACCCATCAAGTTACGTTTTTAAAAACTACTTTCCAAACCCCAGGGGCAGTATACTTGAGGGGGCAAGCACATCAGTGTCTTTAGAAAATGAGTTGAGAAAAGTCAAATTGGATTCATAGTTGAACGTTTATTATTGGTACCAAAGAATCCATCTGACTGAAAATGTAACCACTATTAGCACTAATTGTAGTTATACAGCTACATTGAAGTGAAGCTGCATCCCATTATTTCAATTATTGAAATCTTATAGGCAGGTTGTTTAATTTGTCTCATCCCACTGTCTATCCAACAGCTTTCTACTGCACAGATTGTTAAGAATGATTCACAAACTGTTGCTGCCTTCAAACTATATACTATAAAAGGTAGCCAAGAAGTAATTGTATGTTGTAGCGAACATAAAATAATTTGTGGCTTCAAAATATGTTTTTGACACAAAGCCTGCCTGCCCATTGTAGAAAATTTTGTCAATTCATGTGAAAATATTTATTACCTGTAACCATAGATACAAAAAATCAATGTGTGTGTTGTGTAACATTATGTCGGTAATGTACTTGTTACTGTTTTGAGATTTCTTTTGGTCTAGATTACTGTTCTGCCAAACAATTTTTTATTATACCAGGGCAAGTGATTGCTGTACTAAATTTGCAATTGTAATCATAATTTTCTTGGGAATGCTAAATTATGTCTTAATTTTATTCAAAAGCTTTTATTTTTAAAGTAATTAAGCTTATTGTTGACTGATATTTACCATCCAATGTTCCAGGAACACTAAAAGAATACACTTTGTACGTAATCTTCCATTATAGCACAGTGCTTGAGAGCAGCTATTTGATATAACAGCATTCAGTTGAGTTTTCAAACCAAAGAACTAAAATTATAGCAATTTCACTTGAAATCCATAAATCCATGCACAGGATTGTGTTCAACAGAATCACTAAATGCTATTTGTTATTCAAAGATGAATGAATCAATAACAAAATAGAACTGATAAATCATTAGCACTTTAATGCAGAGTGGAGAGAAACTAATAAATCATGCAGTTCAAGCACTCATTTTCCTTATGGCATGTTTGAAAACATAAAACATGCAATGATGAGATGCAGGTCAATATGAATGAACAATATTACAAGACTGCTCAAAAGCATTTCATTTTACAAC
>NW_012102676.1:3103516-3115848 GCF_000951045.1 Mandrillus leucophaeus | reverse complement strand
ACAGCTACATTGAAGTGAAGCTGCATCCCATTATTTCAATTATTGAAATCTTATAGGCAGGTTGTTTAATTTGTCTCATCCCACTGTCTATCCAACAGCTTTCTACTGCACAGATTGTTAAGAATGATTCACAAACTGTTGCTGCCTTCAAACTATATACTATAAAAGGTAGCCAAGAAGTAATTGTATGTTGTAGCGAACATAAAATAATTTGTGGCTTCAAAATATGTTTTTGACACAAAGCCTGCCTGCCCATTGTAGAAAATTTTGTCAATTCATGTGAAAATATTTATTACCTGTAACCATAGATACAAAAAATCAATGTGTGTGTTGTGTAACATTATGTCGGTAATGTACTTGTTACTGTTTTGAGATTTCTTTTGGTCTAGATTACTGTTCTGCCAAACAATTTTTTATTATACCAGGGCAAGTGATTGCTGTACTAAATTTGCAATTGTAATCATAATTTTCCTGGGAATGCTAAATTATGTCTTAATTTTATTCAAAAGCTTTTATTTTTAAAGTAATTAAGCTTATTGTTGACTGATATTTACCATCCAATGTTCCAGGAACACTAAAAGAATACACTTTGTACGTAATCTTCCATTATAGCACAGTGCTTGAGAGCAGCTATTTGATATAACAGCATTCAGTTGAGTTTTCAAACCAAAGAACTAAAATTATAGCAATTTCACTTGAAATCCATAAATCCATGCACAGGATTGTGTTCAACAGAATCACTAAATGCTATTTGTTATTCAAAGATGAATGAATCAATAACAAAATAGAACTGATAAATCATTAGCACTTTAATGCAGAGTGGAGAGAAACTAATAAATCATGCAGTTCAAGCACTCATTTTCCTTATGGCATGTTTGAAAACATAAAACATGCAATGATGAGATGCAGGTCAATATGAATGAACAATATTACAAGACTGCTCAAAAGCATTTCATTTTACAACATACGCTTAATGAAACACTAAAAGAAAAGTACTGTTCCATGATTTTTTAAAACAATCAGAGACTCCAGCTATGCCATGAACACCTTCAACAGTGATCTAGGCTGTTGTTTCCAAATAAACATTTGAAATGTCATAAAGATGGGAGTGGAGTAGGTGAGGAGGAGGGAGCTAATTGCATGCATGATTCCCTTCCAAGAGCTCAGTATTATTACAGGTACCAATTTATACTAGAAATAAACTGATACAATCATTTACTTCCTTCAAGTGTACTTAACTGATCCATGAAAAATTACATCTATATTTATAAATGACTAAAAAAAGCAAGAAATCATCTATTGAGCTTTCATTGTGTTGTCTGGCTTATTGTCTGTCTGTGAAAGGTGAGAATTTTAATCATAATTAATGGGTAACTCACTCTCTTTCCAGCATCTTAGTCATCACAAAATTAATCACAGGAACTATAAATTTGTTCCACAATGCTTAATTAATTATGCATTAATCCATTTCTCTCAAGCATCTTTTTCTGAATCTTTGGTGGGAAACACATTGATTAGGCACGTAGTTTAAAATATCTATTTGGTTATTGGTGTGGTTATGAATTCTCTCCTAGATTCTCATGCAGAAAGGAACAAGGCTTGCCATATTACCACACTTGACTGTCAAGTAACATATTTTCACTTATTTCTGGAATTAAAAAGAAAGCTAAGCAAAATAAAAACCGCGTTCTATTTTTCAGCACAAGAAAACTTTATACCTGATATTTTTATTTCCGCTCAGAAGAGTTAAGATGTTGAAGAAAAACTATGCATATATAGCAAGGTATTGTAGTCAACTATTTAATAAAATCTTTGAATTAAAATTTCTCCTCAAGTCATAGGTCATTGATACACTGATTCTAAAAGGGAAACGTATAGCAGTCTGCAGTTATGATCATTGTAGCGTTACTGATTAGTGCTTCGTAATCATTGGAATCACACTGAGAATCACATTTCCCATGGTATTTCCTTTTTCATGTTTCACAGGTTTTTCTTACAGGTTAGTAAATGGAAATTGGGGAAGAGATGGGTGGGAGATGTAAAAATCTATGGGAATGCATGCAACAAAAATATGCAGTATCACTTCAGGTAAGCTGCTTTCTTCATGCAAAGATGCCTATATAAACTGAGACAATAAATTTTCTAATAGCTGAACTTTACATTAGCTTAGTAACAAAACCTGTTAAACAACTTCCATGATTGTGTATGAGCAGGAGACTTGAAATGGTTCAGATTTCCAGCATATGTGTTCCATGGCCCAATTATGCTAATTCAATTTCTAAGAATGAAACAATACAAGATTATTCCTTGCTTCGGTTTCTTGTCCTTTTGACGAGGGAGCAGAATAACCCGGTTTTTGGAGGAGGGCCCATCAGCATCGGAGCTTGGTTCTTGTGTGTAATTTTTATCTAGAAAAAAAAGAGAGAGAGAGAGTAGAGTAATCTCCAGATACAATACCAATTTGTGTGAGTCTCTGTTAAAGTTAATAATATTTCATGAGTGACTGAAACACCACAAGTGTAAAATGTAATTTCAGAGTTTCTATTATTTCAAAAATATTTTTAAAGGAGATAGAGATATGGACTTAAATACTATCCCAATGCTCAGGATAATAATTTTAAAAATTATCTGAAGTCACATTTTAAATATTGTGTTACCTCTATCCTCACTTGTAGTAATATTCTAGAACTGCTTACTTAGGTTACATGATTATCTAGTATTATTTCTTGACCATTGGTTATGTATTATTTATTGAAGTCAGGAAAGAATGCACCATTATAGTTTCCAGAGTCCTAGTTATAGCCCAATATCAAGATGTACTTGGTATCAAAGCAAGCCTTATTTATCTTGCTAATCAGAGTGTTTCTGTCTTTCAACATGAACTGCAAGGCTTAATTTCAAAACAGTCATTAGAAATGAAAGTTAAAAGTTAACATGCATAAAAGGTCAGAAATGATGAACTAGCTTTCTAATTTGTTAATTAATTGGTAATAGAATAGAATCAAATATTGAAAAGCCTGCTTAAAACACTTTGAGAGACTGTTCTAAAGCTACTCGTTTTGATTTCTTTGATATAAAACTACGAATCACCTTAAATGAGACAACCTTAAAGTAGATTACGTCTGCAATTTTCTCTAATTCAACTCTAAATTAGAGAAGACATTTTATGAATATATGCTATGCTCAAAGCTAATTGAAAGCAATTATCAAAGTGGCATTTTGTCTGTGACTTTAAGATACATTGTAAGATAATAAATGATTCTCATTATGTAATAAAAAGGTCACATCTTGCCTTTGGGCTAGTGACGCTAAGAGTTTTTCAAAAGCAATCTGAGACATTTTCTTTAGCGAACTGCAACTAATACAAGAACCATCGCTTATTAAATATCAGTTGTCACCTGCACAGCATTCGCATCAGAGATGAGTATTTCTTTCAAAAAGAAACACCACCTCATTAAAAGCTGCAAAAAATATATCTCTTAAAGTGCATACCTGACATTTTCAAGTTAAAATGAATATCCTTCACTTGTCATTCACTAATAGCAATGAAACAAAAAATGTATATCACGTGGACAGGATCATTAAAATCTGCAGTGGGGCTTTTGGGAAATGGAAATTTACTTCACAGTCTAGAAAGACAGAAGTATGTGAAAAACCTTGAAAGAATGAACAACTTTATTTAAGTCTGCTAGAATCAGGTTATTCTGGAAGGATTCAGTGTTCTTTTTCCTGCAAAAATAAATTGCACCTGTAAAAGGCCACTAAGGCTAACCCAGCCTCAAACTCCATGGATATCTGACTTCATCTTATTTTTGTTATATTATGAACTAGGGAATTGATAGTCATATAGTTAAGACACCAGAATGCACTTAACTCTGTAGATTGAAAATGATCTATACCAGATTTTCTCTCAATAAGTCAGCATTAGATTATACTGTACCTTATGTCATTGAGTTTTAAACTCCTCCGAAATTCTAGCTGTAGACAGGATCTAATACTGCATCATTCATCATTTATTCATTTCACAAAATTTGTTCAGCCCCTACTATGCTTCAGACACTGTATCAGGAACTTTGAATAAATAGACAATATACAACTTCTGCCCCCAAGAAATTATAGTCTAGCAGGAAAGGTAAATTGAACAAACACACTGAATAGTGTCACAGATGCTGAAATGGGAGGCTTAGCAGAAAGGCACTATTTTTTAACATTGAAAATGAAAATGAATCATTTTATGCACAAATGTCATTTTTAAATGAGTACTGGGAAAGCAGTTATCACATATTACTTACATGATAACCTTAGATTCAAATAGAACATTAAGACCTAAAGTAAGAAGGTTGAGATTTCTGGTTCATAATTTCTGGACTAAATGCTTTACAGGGCATAATAGTATTAGGGCATTTTGGGAAATTGGATCATTATTTCCAAATAGTTGTTAAGACGATGAAAGAATTCTATCTTTCTAGCCATTTATATATATAAGTTAGTATCAATTTATGACAAAGCATAGCAAAAATGTCATATAATTATTAGCTATAAGATTTAGCTTCTTTGTGTTTTTTTCTGAGGGGGCATATAAATTTTGTTTGATTATGACTATTCTTATATTGAAAACCTTTTTTTTTTTTAAAAAAGGAATTACATGATTTTATGCCTTTGAAAAATAGCACAGTATCTCATTCAGTGCTCTTGATACAATGGGGCCTTTCATCTATGTGAGTAATGAAAACACAAGTTCGAGTTTCCAGTCACTCATCAGAATAATGGCCAGTACTATTTTAAAAATTATAGGTAACCTGTCTTCTTGGTTGTTTAATCATTTCTGTAGTCAAAGTACACAACTGTTTATTTAATTTAAGTTTATTTCTGCAAAAAATGAAATCCACATCCTTTTTGTCTGTTGTTTATGGAAACGAGAACCAATTGGTTTTATTTTCTTCTTTGTTAGGGGAGACCACATGGAGGAAACTAGCATTCAATAAATGTCTATTATGAATCCTGGCTTTTCACATGGCTGATTTCACTGGATAGTTACATGTCTTAGTATATTTGGGCAGAAGCAAAATCACTCTACTAAAGATGAGAATAATTCCAAGCCACATGGATTGTCGGTGTCACAGTCACAGAAATTCCAGGTGTAGGCTCTAGGAAGCTGCAGAGACTCAAGTGAACCTGCAGACTCAGGTTGCTCATGTGGCAAAATTCTGGTTAATGGGGGTTGACAAGGCCTATAATTATGACTCTGATGCCTGTTTTGTATACATTGAACATTCTTGTTTTATTATTATTCTTAATTTTCTACCCACTAGAGAAATAACAATGAGTAAAAATTTTATCCCCCAAAACCTTAGAATATATTAAGTTTCAGCAATCTAAGGACATGAACCAAGTGGCTTCTCTTTGAATGCTTCCTTCTATTAAGAGTCAGGTAATTACTTCTCAGTTATTCCTTGATACATCAAATATTTTTGGGGCACTGGGTATGAACAAGGCATTTTGCAACATGATTTTGGTTATTTAGTTTCTAAGAGACTCTGACATTATTATTTGAAAGAGAATACTGGGCACTCATAAACAGTGGTGATGGGACTCCTAGAAACTGGAATGGCTCCGTGAAGGTGGAGTAGCATTGCTTACAACATGCAAGGTAAATACTATCAGATACAGAATGGTGGCCTCCTATAAAACTCTTCATTCTCCTTATCATGTACCCTTTTAGAAAAGCAACAGTGGCAGAGAAAGGTTCTTCTACTGCCCGTGACTATTTCTACTTCTGTCTTCCTATTTCAAATTAAGACTGGCCACTTCTAAGAATATAAATATCAAAAATGTGGGTTCAGTTTCACTTTTATAATTATTCAATATGAAATAAGGATGCACATATAGAAACCAGTAAGAGAATCAAAGATTACAAAGCATAGTCTTCATCTTCTTATTTCTATTACATTGTTAAGGTTGAGTAGTTTGATAGTTGTGATATTTCCACCTCATAGTTGTAATGTTAAGAATAACAACCAGAATAAAAAATAATATTGATCTGGCTCTTACTGTGTGCCAAGCTTCTTGCTAGGTGTTTTACACGTTATTCAGGTGCCACCTATTTCATTCACTTCTTTGAGTTGCCCTCAAAGTCCACTCCCATAAAAAAAGTATTATTAGAGAAGAGTGTAAAACTGAAGTAGAATTTCATAAAAGGGATAGAAGAGGGTATTTATATCTCACAGCACATAGCAAATAATGTTTATTCCCCAGGTATTTGTATTCTCTTCAAAGACTTTCTTCAGCACAACTAAAATCAGAGGGAAGAGAAATGGGTCTTCCCTGATTAGTTTCCCAGACAGTACTTGGTTCAGCTCATTGGTGATTTCTTTCTTGCTTCCCTGTCTTCCAACATCAAATATTTCCAAACCCTTTATTATGAAAAGTAGCATTTCTCTTTCTTTTGTTATCTCAACAACTGTTCAACATCCTTTCCATAATCATTTACTGAAGCATTCTGATAAGTTTAGTTTCTCTTTCTTTTGTTATTTGAACAACTGCTCAACATCCTTTCCATAATCATTTACTGAAGCATTCTGATAAGTTTAGAACAGAGGTGGGTTTATTTTCTTTAAGGAATTCTTATACCTGCTGTTGAAATTATTTTAAAAATAATTTTACTTTTATAATATCTAATTTTGGCCTCCTAACAAAGGCTAACCCAGCCTCAAACTCCATGGATATCTGACTTCATCTTATTTTTGTTATATTATGAACTAGGGAATTGATAGTCATATAGTTAAGACACCAGAATGCACTTAACTCTGTAGATTGAAAATGATTTATACCAGATTTTCTCTCAATAAGTCAGCATTAGATTATACTGTACCTTATGTCATTGAGGTTATGGGAGGTAGCTGTCAACATCCTTACTTTACACTGGAGGACAAAGAGACTTAAAAGGTTTCTGCTACCTGCATAACATCACTCAAGTGGGTAAATGCAAGAGCTGGGTTTGATAGTTGACTCTCAAATCTCCTAGGACCTCCTTGCTAATTCCCACCTCTGCACCTTTGTGCTAGTTATTGCCCTAGAGAGCATTCCCTCTCTTTTTTGCCAATCAAATTTCTATCCCTGTCCTGCCCAGCTTAAATCACACATTATTGTAAAATTTCAAAGTGCAGGGATAAAAAGAAGATTCTAAATGTCCTCAGAGAGAAAAAAAAATAGGTCACTTACAGAAAAATAAAAATCAGCATGGCATCAGGCTTTTCAAAAACATTAGTGCTAGAAGACAATGAAGAAACACCTTCAAACCCCAGAGGAAAAGTTAATTTTATCTGAGAACTCTATACTTAGTCAATGTATTGATTAACTGCAAGGGTAGAATGAAGACCTTTTCAGTCACAAAAGTATTTAGAGAATTTTCCTCTTATATATCCTTTAAAATGTATTTGGGGTGTTCTCCAGCGAAGTAAATGAGTGAGTTAAGAAAGAGAGTCAAAAAACAAAGGATTCAAGTCAGATCCAGGAAGACAGATTTGCAAGAGAACTAGACAGAAACCTAAAGGGAAGGACTTCTGGCATATAAACAAAAGGAGTGTGGATAATAGATAAATTGATATGGTAGAGTTTTGTCTTTTTTTTTTTAAGAAAAATGAGAACTATTATAAGGATCACTTTGCAAAGAGAAGAAAAAAAATTCTAAAGCTTTACAGGAAAGAAAACGTGATGGTGGGTCAGGACTTGGTTCTGCAGTTGACAACATTTTTATAGTCTCAATGATTATATATTTTTTATTGATTTAAATACAATTATTATATACTTCTCAGAAGCAGAACAGTTTAATGGCTGCCTGGGCCCACCATTTCCTATCTAGGGGCTATGAGCAAGTTACTACGATTCATTTCCTTCATCAATGCTGTAGAGCTTTTAATATGGTGTCTCATTGGTTTGTTGTAAGGACTAAATGAATCAATGTACACGAAATGCTTAGACTGTTACCTGGTACAAAAAAAGCACTCAGTAAATGTTAACTATTAGTAATAGAGTTAAACACAGTAATGTAAGAGTGTTAGAAACCACCTTTCTATAGCACTAAGTAAGTAGAGTATACCTAAAACTAATGCATAAAAAAGTAACAGCAAAGCGTATTTCCAGATATGGAGTAAACGATCAGAAGAAATAGTCCAAGAATCAAAGTGGTAGCATCTGATGAGAAGATCTGTTGACACAGAAAAAAGGACACAGGACGGCTATTTTTCTTGCAAGTCTGTACATTCTGCTTTTTTTTTGTTACATGTGCATATACTATTTTGGTACTAACTTTTAAATACTTTTTAAAAATCCCTCTGCAGGTGATTCTCCTGCACTCTAGTGTTTTAGTTCTCCATATGTGATCCACAGGCTAGGAACACTGACATCACTGTTAAAAATGCAGACTCCCCGGGCCCACCCCAGATCTTCTGATTCAGATTCTGCTTTCTAACAAGAACCCCAGGTGATTCCTCTGTGCTTTTAAATTTGAGAAGCCCCAGACTATTTGTCATTGTACTTCTCTTCTTAAGGGGCAACACCAATAAGAATCTGTTGACTGACCAACTGAATAAATGAATGGATGAAAGTTCCCTTTTCTACACCCCCAAAACACACGAAAACAAATATCCTAACTTACTCAATTTTAATTACCTTTATTGGTAATGTACTAGGTACCAGCCTACCTTATTTTAGTATGGAGGATTGCAAGTTAAATAGACTTTTTTTTTTTTTAAAACTTAACTGAGGTGTTTGTAGTATAATGATGATAGAGGACATATGATGGTAGATTGTAATATGCTTTAGCTAGGGATATTCTCAAGGTACAATAAGCGTAAAAAAAAAAATGCCATTTAGATCATGGTGGAAGGACGGTGGCAGAATTAAAACTGAGTTTTAGTCACATCGCTCTGACAGCAGAGGTTAAGGGCTGGTGCCATACCAGAGGTATGAAGATCAAATGGAAGGTTAATGTAGTTATCCAGAAAAGAACTGAAATAGAGTTTAGTCATGGCAGTGCCAATGGGAACAGAGTGGAGGCAGATTTAACAGATATTGCAGAGGCAGAAGTACAGGATATGATGATTGAGTGGGTGTGTGGGGCACTGGAAAAAGACGAAGATTTTACTACAATTTCCATGTTTTTGGTCTTCATAATGTGTGTAGTGATGCTTTTTATAGAAAGAGAAGCATTTTTGGTAGGGGTGAAAACGAGGAAGGGGTGAAAACCAGAAATCCAGTGAACCCACTGTTGAGGGTGACATTCTGAAGGAGATGCTCAATATCTTTTGGGTCTGTGGATATGGTGTTCAGAAGGGAGAACAGGTCTTGAGATAGATTTGGGTTTGGTGATCTTATAACAATGTGAGCAATTGAGAAGAAATTACTGAAGACCAGTGTGGCAAGTATGAATAGCAGATGTTAGACTTTGTAACTGGGGAATGCTGCCATTTAAGAGTGCAGCAGGAGAATACAAACAGTCGGAGAGGTAGGAGAAAAACTGAAAGAAGTGCTATCTTATAAACATTTCCAATCAATCCTCAGAGTGCCTATTAATGAGGCACTCTTCTATTAATTAGGGTGAAACCTTCAAACTACATCAAATAAGGTGACGCATGCCTCGGTTTGGTACAATGGTCTATATGTCTGTGATATAAGCTATTAAATTATTTAACTTAATTCTAAATATAGAATTATTATATTTGAGAGTGATATATTGAATGATATTTAAGTAGTCATTCATATTGCCTGAGGGGTTGGCAAACATGTTCTGTAAAGGATTAGACATTAAATGATTTAGGCTTTGTGGTCTCTGAACTACTCAGCACTGCCCTTATACAGCAAAGGCAGTTTTGGACTACATGTAAATAAATTAATGTTGCCATGTTCCAATAAACTCTATGTCTAAAAGCTATAATTTTGATTCCATATAATTTTCACATTAGGAAACATTACTCCTCTCTCGATATTTTCAGCCATTTAAAAATATGAAAACCATTCTTAACTCCGGCTACACAGAAACAAGCAACTGGTCAGATTTGGCTCACAGGCCATAATTTGCTGACCCTTGAGTCAAATTTGACCCTTAAGTCAAATACTGAAAATTAAATCTAGAATTATGAGGCATAAGGTGGAAGAAATAATTTTAATTTAAAATCATGATTTATTGGGTCAATAGCTGAAAGATGGATAAAAGTGGAAATAATTTTCTTTGGCATATCTTTATTATACTAAGTACCACCATTCAGAAATCATTCTGTGAAAATTCTGAATTAGAATATATATTAACATTCCTCAATTTTGATAATGTACCAACTGATCAAATTTGGCTTAAATGCATTCTCTTTTTAATTAATTCTCATTGCTTTGCACCAGGGTGGGCTTAATAATATTATGGTTCTTCAAACATACCTCAGCAGGTAGCATTTTTCCTGTTAAATATTCACCCTGTATCTAGCCAAAAATTTTCTCCTTGCTTCATCTCTTTAAGAGTTTATTATCACTGAATTTATTCAGCTACCTTAAAAATGAATGGAGTTTTCAGAGCAAAATTAATGCCATAAAATATCTGTGAGTAGAGCTTAATTTAGCAATTATCTGAAACATTAAAAGTTACCTAGCTTGATTCTGGAATAAGATTGTCTCCTTCTAATAATGGAAACCATTTTGAATTCATGTGTGTAGCTGAGCCATATGACAGCGGGAATAAAGTACATGCTAAATTTTTCAGGTCCATAACTGCCAAAAAAGCAAAGCAATGAAACATAACAATTTTCTAAAATCCGTGTGCCAGTTTTTTTATGATTCTAGCCATTATTTTCTGGAATGATAATTTCCAAGTTTAATGTTAAAGTCTTTGATCTAACATGAAATTCAGAGAAATCATTGTGAAGACTTAAAATAAAATCCTTCAAAAATGGGGTTGAGAGGTTTACTTGCCAATGAAATTCACAGGAAGTTTAAATATGTATGGAAAAGAGAACACTTATTCCTGAAAGTGATGGACTATTTGGCCACATTGCATGGGAAATATTCATACCTGGATTTGAAATCGCTTTAAACATATAAATTGTGTTCTTCATTCCAAAATATTTTTGTGGCTCTAAGTTGGTTGCCAGGCAAGGTCACAGACATTTTAAAAGCATTTTTGTTATCTCCATGTTTCTACAGAGAAATGATCCTCACAATTTTAAACCAGTAACTGTTTATCTTTTCTTAGAGCATCTCCAAATCTTTGGGCACATGGAAAATAGAAGACAAAAACATAACAAAACAATACAAAAACACTTCTTTTCCTAGCTAGAGAATATTTACAACTTGTGACTTGACTTTTCTTGCTGAGTAATATTTCAACTAAAATTTTCTATATGGCCTTTTTTCATGTAGTAATGGGGTTAAGGACATAGACCCAGGACATGAGGCAAGGATTTGTTTCCCAGATTGGTCACTGGCAGCTATAAAACCCTGACCAAAGAATCTCAGTTTTGACCTTCAATCTTTATTTGCTAAAGTAATACAACAATAGCACCTACTTTGAAAGACCACTACAAATACCAAATAAGGCTATGCATGTCATATACATGCTTAATAAATGTTATTATTTTTAGCATCACTATATTTAGTCCTGTGGAAACACATTTTGCTAACCCCTCTTCTATCTGAGACAACAACAGCTTTCTGTGTCCCTTGGGTGGCATTGGGAAATGGCATATTATGGCCATCTGTCTTCTCCCTGTGGCACCTGGCAGCATTCCTGCCACATGCCAGACACCAATTTTACCCAAAAGAAAGATTAGAAAAAAATGAATGTGGGACATTTACTAACCATCAGAGAGCATAATTATTTTTGTTTGTTTGTTTGTTTAATCAATGGAGTCCAATAAGCTCACACTGTCTTATTAGAAGAAGAAACTTCTATTAAAGAAATTGGGCCATTAAGGCCCAATTTCTAGATTCAGCCATAACCTTGGCTATTTGGAGCATCATAGCACTGATCTGAAAGACTTTCTCCTCAGCATTAAACTGCATCATGGTAGTAATATTGGATACAGATGTTCAATTTTGGTAACTTAGCCACAAAAAAATTGCCATTGCTTGGTGTTATGATAATTGATATTTCTAACAATGTGCTTAAGGCATTGAACAGGGAGAATAATTCAGTTGCAATAGTACTGGACTAGAGAGGAAACTGATTGTTCTTCAGATGTGTATAAGAGACAGGAGGTATGAAGATCAAATGGAAGGTTAATGTAGTTATCCAGAAAAGAACTGAAATAGAGTTTAGTCATGGCAGTGCCAATGGGAACAGAGTGGAG
>NW_012102676.1:3097730-3103466 GCF_000951045.1 Mandrillus leucophaeus | reverse complement strand
AAAAATTGCCATTGCTTGGTGTTATGATAATTGATATTTCTAACAATGTGCTTAAGGCATTGAACAGGGAGAATAATTCAGTTGCAATAGTACTGGACTAGAGAGGAAACTGATTGTTCTTCCAGTCCTCCTATTTCAAGGTATTGTTTCATCATTTATTCAGTTGTTCGAAATGATCCAGAAATCCAGATCATCCTTGATACCTTCTTTTCCTTACCTCCCATAACCACTCATCTATTACTGAATCTAATCATTTTCATCCCTCAAATTTTCTTGTATATCTTGAATTTTTTTCCTTTTTACTACCGTGTTCTAAGGCCTGAACAATTATAGAACTCTTCTAAATGGTCATGGCTTCTCCCACCAATTAATTCCCCACCTAGAATGATCTTGTCACCGTGCACATCTACTCACATCACTTTCCCGTTGAAACCTCTCTTTACTTCCACATTACCCTTAAATTAAAGCTAAACGTTTCTCCTGAGGGCTCCCAGGTCCTGCTGCTCTGCTCCTACTGGACCGTGTGCCTCACCCCACGCTGCCTCTCTTCTTTCATGTCTTCCTTCTGCACCCTGAACACATCATGTTCCCTCCCATATTGTGCTGTTTTCTCTGCATAAGACACTCTTCCCTTTCTTTGGGGCCTAGTTATATCCTCCTCCTCTTTTAGTTTTCAGGTCAATTTTGAGTTTCTTTGAAAACCTTCCTGGACCTCCTACAACGAGATCAAACACCTCTATTATACCCTGTCACAGTACAATAGTACCACAGTACCGTAGTATCACAGTTCAAAGGATCATGAACTTTCCCTCACAGACCTTATATCATTATTGACATTTTATATTTGTGGGACTATTTGAGTTATGTCTACCCACACTGAGATCAGAGATCATGTCTTTTTTTGGTTCACTTTGTATTGTTTTCTCTCCATTACTGACACTAGGACAAAATGTCAGCAGCTTCATAGAGATGGAATTCAATAAATGTTTGTTGAAAGAATCAATAAATGAAGCACTGATAATTCATTTTTTTTTTTGAGATGGAGTCTTGCTCTTGCCACCCAGAATGGAGTGCAGTGGCATGATCTTGGGTCATGGCAACCTCCGTCTCCTGTGTTCAAGCGATTCTTCTGCCTCAGCCTCCTGAGTAGCAGGAATTACAGGCGCCCACCACCACACCCAGCTAATTTTTTGTATTTTTAGTAGAGATGGGGTTTCACCATGTTGGCCAAGCTGTTCTCAAACTCCTGATCTTGGGTGATCTGCCCACTTCAGCCTCTCAGAGTGCTGGGATTACAGGCAGGAGTCACCGCGCCTGGCCAATCACTGATTTTCTTGACTTGGCTTGGATAAAATAGTTGTATTCTCCTCTTAAATTATATTTATGGATTTAAAAATCATGTTTAATAATAGCCATTTTGTTCACCTTACAGATTTGTCATGAGAATGATACCATACAATCTATTAAAAGTCTGAGTTTTTTCAAAATAATAAGAGCTATTTATGACAAACCCACAGCCAATATCATACTGAATGGGCAAAAGCTGGAAGCATTCCCTTTGAAAACTGGCACAGGTCAAAGATATCCTCTCTCACCACTCCTATTCAACACAGTATTGGAAGTTCTGGCCAGGGGAATCAGGCAAGAGAAAGAAATAAAGGGTATTCAGATAGGAAGTCAAATTGTCTCTATTTGCAGATGACATGATTGCATATTTAAAAAACCTCATCGTCTCAGTCCCAAAACTCCTTAAGCTGATAAGCAACTTCAGCAAAGTCTCAGGATACAAAATCAATGTGCAAGAATCACAAGCATTTGTATACACCAATAATAGACAAACAGAGAGCCAACTCCTATTCACAATTGCTACAAAGAAAAAATACCTAGGAATACAACTTACAAGGGATGTGAAGGACCTCTTCAAGGAGAACTACAAACCACTGCTCGAGGAAATAAGAGAGGACACAAACAAATGGAAAAACATTCCATGCTCACGGATAGGAAGAATCAATATGAAAATGGCCATGCTGCCCAAAGTAATTTATAGATTCAATGCTATTCCCATCAAGCCACCACTGACTTTCTTCACAGAATTAGAAAAAACTACTTTAAATTTCATATGGAACCAAAAAAGAGCCTGTGTAGCCAAGACAATCCTATGCAAAAAGAACAAAGCTGGAGGCATCACACTACCTGACTTCAAACTATACTACAGTAACCAAAACAGCATGGTACTGGTATCAAAATAGATATATACACTAATGGAACAGAACAAAGGTCTCAGAAATAAAACCACATATCTACAACCATCTGATCTTTGACAAATCTGACAAAAACAAACAATGGGGAAAGGATTCCCTATTTAATAAATAGTGCTAGCCATATGCAGAAAAATGAAACTGGACCCCTTCCTTAGACCTTATACAAAAACTAAATCAAGATGGATTAAAGACTTTAACATAAGACCTAAAACTATAAAAACCCTAGAAGAAAACCTAGGCAATACCATTCAGGACATAGGCATGGGCAAAGACTTCATGACTAAAACAGCGAAAGCAATGGCAACAAAAGCCAAAAACAGACAAATGGGATCTAATTAAACTAAAGAGCTTCTGCACAGCAAAAGAAACTATCATCAGAGTGAATAGGCAACCTACAGAATGGGAGAAAATTTTTGCAATCTATCCATCTGACAAAGGGCTAATATCCAGAATCTACAAGGAACTTAAACAAATCTACAACAACAACAACCACCACCACAACAACAAAACATCAAAGTGGGCAAAGGATATGAACAGAGACTTCTCAAAAGAAGACATTTATGGAGCCAACAAACATATGAAAAAAAGCTCATCATTGCTGGTCATTAGAGAAATGCAAATCAAAAACCACAATGAGATAACATCTCATGCCACTTAGAATGGTGATCATTAAAAAGTCAGGAAACAACAGATGCTGCAGAGGATGTGGAGAAATAGGAACACTTTTACACTGCTGGTGGGAGTATAAATTAATTCAACCATTGTGGAAGACAGTGTGGCGATTCCTCAAGGATCCAGGACCAGAAATACCATTAGACCCAGCAATCCCATTACTGGGTATATACCCAAATAATTATAAATCATTCCACTATAAAGACAGATGCCCACGTGTGTTTATTGCAGCACTGTTCACAGTAGCAAAGACTTGGAACCAACCCATACGCCCATAAATGATAGACTGGAAAAAGAAAATGTGGCACATATATACCATGGAATACTATGCAACCATAAAAAAGGACAAGTTCATGTCCTTTACAGGGACATGGATGAAGCTGGAAACTATCATTGTCAGCAAACTAACACAGGAACAGAAAACCAAATAGCGCTTGTTCTCACTCATAATTGGGAATTGAACAGTGAGAACATATGGACACAGGGAGTGGAACATCACACACCAGGGCCTGTTGTGGGGTGGGAGACAAGGGGAGGGATAGCATTAGGAGAAATACCTAGTGTAGATGATGGGTTGATGGGTGCAGCAAACCACCATGGCACATGTATACCTATGTAACAAACCTGCACATTCTGCACATGTATCCTGGAACTTAAAGTATAATTAAAAAAAAAGAAAAAAAAAGAAAAAAAAAGAAAAAAAAAGAAAAAAAAAAGTCTGAGTTTTTTAGGTCTCCTCAAAAGAAATATGTGCAACTGTCTTCTAAATAGTCAAGGAAATAAAAATAATAACTATGGTATTCTAGTTAGTTCATTTTTATTAAGAATTTTAAGTTCAAATTTTTATTGAAAATTGGTATTCTATCCCAGGAAGATCCCTATGAAACACGACTAGTTCTGTATTAGTGATAAGCAGGCTCACTCTTTAAAATTTTCAACAATATAGATTATTGCCTTTTAATGAAGAGCTTAGAATATGGTAGCCTTGTTTTCTAATTATAATACACAAAATCAGAGATCAGAGAAAATTAATAGTTAGAAAAGGCAAGGACAGACAGAAGTCAAATGTGAGAGAATAGTCAGGTCCAGACCTTGTGAGTCTATAGTCTGTATCCACCAGCAGGCAGATTTTTAACTGCTGAGAGCAATCAAACCTGTGCAGTATTATTGTGATGATACCCATCAACTGGGAGATTATTTCCAATTTTGCACATTCCAGAGGAAGATATTCAGTTTCGAACTGGATGTGAATATTGGTCCTCTTGCAAACTAATGACAAAATTCTGATAAGTACCTACAGTTTTATCATTTTTATCATACTTACAGCCTTGGGTCACATCAATATAAATACATAAGGTATTACATATCTGGCATATTTCTCATTTAATTTTTAACCTTTCATGTTTTTAGATATTGTGTCCAACATAGGTTTGGAGTTCCTACAGGAGAATATGATTAGGAGAGATATTACTATCTGCCAGCCAAAATGAAATTAAATTTTTGAATTGTAAACTAATGACTAGATTAATTCAGGTTTCAAAATAAAGAATAAAAGAAACTTACATTCATTGAACAATATTTAAATTGAATGCATTAAAGTGAAGAACGACAAAAAGGTAAGTTTAATTGTAAACATAACATTTGGGATGGATAACGTTTAAAATACGCTCTGGCAAGAAAAAAGTCTTTAAAATATTTTCATACAAAAAGCAATCATATCTAATAAGCTTGGCATTAATTAAGCTCTAATAATGTACTTCAGTATCTTTCCAAAGTAGTATGATCCATTTCCCCTTTATCCAGGTCGATTTGTGCACATTATGGTGTCATCATAATTTTAAAACATACTGAGAAAATGACAGAGCTGCAAAATTGAAATAAATGATTAATGGTATTTTTTTTCATGTTTTGTACTAATAGGTATTACTGAGCCTTTAAATTAATAGAGCTGTCAAGCTCACGGGTGTTACAGATCCAGCAATGAACCAAAATGGAAATTATATATTCCAGAGACACCTAAAGATGACACCTTGGAATATTTTAAATTTTAATTAGTAGGTGCAATGGTTTTGTTCCCCTGTAACTACTGCAAATTAATTGGAAATTAGTCACAATCAATCCTTTTTTTTTACCAATCTGAAATGAAAAGATTGGTGCTTTCCACCTTAACATTCTTGTTTGAGGGCCAGAAAGCACACATGCAGTAAATTGTGTTGTCAATTACAAAAAACAACTGTTGTGAAATTAGGAAAAATTATGCACAGGTAAACAAAACTAATTAATGCATAAGTAACAGGGGAACGCACAAAATAATGTCCGACTAAACACTAACGTGCCAGTCTTTGGAAAAATAAACGTTTAAAAATGTAAATTTATGCAAAAGCATTTACTAATGAAGATTTAGGTAAAAAGGTGCTTTTAGTCTATGTTTTAATTAATTGCTTTTGGAGTCTCACTACCACTCACACCTTAAAACATATACTCACAAGAGCAGCAGTCTGCTCACGCCAGTATGTTTCAAGGGGGCAGAAGACTGTTAATTTTCTATCTCTTCAAAATATCAACATTTAGGCTTATTAAATAAACTGGCGGGGTGCAGTGGCTCACGCCTGTAATCCCAGCAGTTTGGGGGAGGCCGAGGCAGGCAGATCGCCTGAGGTCAGGAATTCGAGACCAGCCTGACCAACATGGTGAAGCCCTGTCTCTACTAAAAATACAAAAATTAGCTGGGCATGGTGGTGAGCTCCTGTAAGCTCAGCTACCCAGGAGGCTGAGGCAGGAAAATCGCTTGAACCTGGGAGGC
>NW_012102676.1:3085844-3096999 GCF_000951045.1 Mandrillus leucophaeus | reverse complement strand
AAAAAAAAAAAAAAAAAAAGAAAATAATATTTTTTTCACATTTTCAACACAAGGCTACTATCCAGATAACGAAACTTGCACATTAATAATTATTTAATGATATTTAAAGTTAAACAATTTAATGCAAGGGTCTTGGGAGATTCAAGAGTTATGTAACTATGCGGATAACTTTCATTGCACTATTTCAGAGCACTATTTTCAGTGCATCTATTCTAGATAAGTTTTAACATAATTTTCTTTGTATGTAATTATGAAAGTTAAATATTATGATAAAACAAGGTCCTTCTTTAGTAACAGTTTAACTGTAAATGATAATGAGGAAACAATAATGATGTTGCTACATTTTCTGTAACACTTTGGCCAAATTTCAAAGATGTCAAATATTGTCCCACTGTAGCATAACATGGGTTTAACTTTTTGGGGAAGTATAATTGCGGATTACAGGAAAGTTAGTCTAAATCGTGAAAAAAGAAAATTCAGATGTATTATTAAATATAACAATACTTAATATATACCAGAAATTAATTAATGATTTCTTAATATCACTAAATGTGATATATGGTAGTTTTCAACAACCATTCAATACTTCTTTGTGACTTGTAGGTAGCAGGTTTTAGGACTAGGAAAATAATTCCAAGAAAAATATTAAATAACTCCCCAAAGTCCAGAAGTCACTGTAAAAGCAAAGACACGACCATGGATTCCAGCCCTCATTTCCATTTTCTACCCTTTTGGATAGTAATCTTCCTAAGCAGTTTTTCCCCTCCTTCCTTACCAATATCCCAAAAAACATTATTTTCAAGGAGTGAAAAATATTTTTAACCTCAGACTACACTGAATTTCTGTTAAAGTGCTAGCAAAGTTGACTATTTCAGTTGCATATGCCAACTTTCTCAAACTAACTTTTAAAATAGTAGAACCTAGAATAGGTTTTAAATAAAGATCTGGTAAACAGAAGTTTTAATAAAATGGCTGATATTCTGTACTAAGAGAATGGTAAGGTTGTATAACTTACCAATTTGTTTCCAGTCCTCTGGTCTGTGATTAATTAATTTATGTAGTAGGAAAAAGGAGATCCACCTATCACAAAAAAATGTGAATTCTAGCTATTTTTAAATTTCTCAAATTTGCCCTATTCCTGCTATAAATCTTTTCTCATGTACTGTTTATATTTAGGCTTTAGAAGCTTCTAGTCAAGAAACATAGTACTATCCCCAAGTTAAATTTAAAAATACCATTGTTTCTTGAACTAAAAATTAAGATATAAGCACATAGACTATGGGAAAAAAGTGATCAGTGGATTCCATTATTTTTCCAGTATATATTATGTGAAGTGCTCATTTAAGTGGTATTTGAAATAGAAAGGATTTTCATGATATTCAACTTCGAATGGGCCTTTGAAAGGACCATGAAAATATTCTCTTCTTATAATGGTTTATGTTGCTTCTTCGTGTAGATGCCCTAGGCTGTGTTTGCTAAGTGTGGAACTGCTAAAGAAAGCCAAAATATAAAGGAGTCTCACTGGACTACTGTCTGTTTTACACCTGTGCTCCTTTATTCATCGCTGCGCATTTCAGAAAGCCTCAGAAGCATGGTGTTTCTTCCTTTCTGAACCCTTTATCCTTAGGCAAATAAGTTTAATGAACTGATCACAAATTCAAGAATAAGTAAAGTTAGAAACAGTCTCGGTTGTATAACTCTTTGCTTCATGACCTTGGATATTCACCTAACCTCATCCGTGCAGTCTAAAAGTCTCTCATACTAACAGATAACTTACTTGGAATAGTCCTAAAATGTGTTTGCCTACAATGTAATTTAAAAAAGAAAATCTCATGTGGTCATCCATGTCATTACTAGCCTATAGAAATACCTAAAACCTTAATCTTGTAAGTGAGTAAAAACAACTGAGTTCTTTGGTCAATTATTTTCTCTCAACATGGTAAATGCTGTCTCAAACAGATTAAATATAGGGCACAAGAGCAGAAAAAATATCAGTGATGTTTTCTCAAATTGAGTATGTTTTAAGATTCAAGGTTTAGGCCTTTTATTAGGCTTATTTAGAATTTTTGTAAGGAATATGAAAATGGGGAATAATCTATGAAATCTCCAAGTCAGCATGTAAGTACATCTAGCTAATAATATGCCAATCTGAAGGAGAGAATTTAGCCAGATCCCAAAATAGCCATAGACAAGAAAATCTAATGGGGGGGTGTAGGTTCCAATTTCAGTTAAGAAGAAGTAAGCGCTCTTCACTCTATCTCTCCCACTGAATACAACTATAAACCCTGGGCAGAACACATGTAGCAGATATCTGAAGTTGCTGAAAAGAAAATAATAAAAGGAAAATTGGGGGAAAAAAAACAGAACGTGAAGTGCCATCAAACCAGTGATGAGTTTTTAGTTTTTAGTTTTTTTCTCTCCTCTTGCATGTCCTGGCCTGGACTTAAAAGCAGACCAAAAACCGAAATTGTACAGCAGGTACAGATAGAAAGTGCCAAGAAAAACCCTGTCCTACTGGTACAAAAATAGGAAAGAAGGACCCTACAGATCAGCGTGAATGGGAAAAATATTCTGTTAATCAGGCCAGATGTGGTGGGTGGCTCACGCCTGTAATCCTAGCATTTTGAGAGGCCAAGGCAGGCAGATTGTCTGATCTCAGGAGTCTGAGATCATCCTGGCTAACACGGTGAAAACCTGTCCCTACTAAAAACACAAAAAATTAGCTGGGCATGGTGGTGCGTGCCTGTAGTCCCAGCTACTAGGGAGGCTGAGGCACGAGAATCACTTGAACCCGGGAGGCAGAGGTTGCAGTGAGTCAACTTCATGCCACAGCACTCCAGCCTGGGTGACAGAATGAGACTCTATCTCAAAAAAAAAATAAAGGTTCTGTTAATCATTTCCATCCCAGTCCTCTGGCAGTTCCACGGTAGTGGAAGGTAATTAAAACTCCAATGGAGGAGACATCTTTTCTCTGACTAGAGAAACTATGTTTCCAAAGCATAGGGCATTCCTACTCCTTTTTCCTCTCTCTATTCCTTTATCACAGAGCCCTGGAGGCAGATGCTAATTCAGGAAATATATGACAAAGCAAGGAAACAAAAGCCTTGGATTCCTAGTCAGAGAAACAATATGAGAGTCCTGGGGGTAAAAAAAGTATCAGAGAGATCATGGAGAGGAGGTGGCTTGAGAAAGCTATCCTATAAAGTTGCGTTTGATCACCTGAGTTTACCCCTGAGCTGTGTATGCATAGATTTGACCTTAACAAACATACTGATGACTTTGAGAACTGCATTTGGGGTTATATCACCACCAAGTTTTCAGACAGGCATATGGATCTTTTACAAGTAAGATACATCTGAATAACATTGCAAACACTTTGAAAACCAAAAATATTGGAACTACAACTCACAGAAGATAGATCAGCTTTTGTAACCTGAACCTAACAGAGTCAACTACCTGCTAAAATAGTAACAGCAAGAACAATAAATTAACATTTCCTGTGGAAATTGAAAATACCTAGAGTCTTACAACACAATATTAAAAATGTTCAGAATATACTAAAAAGTTTCTCAAGATATGAACCACAGAAAAGTCTCAAAAACCCACAAGGGGCAATATAGTCAATGATGCAAACCCTGAGATGATATAGTTATTGGAATTAACAAACAATGACTTAACAGGTATTATCACCATGCTCTAAGAAGTAATGGCAGATACTCTTGAAATGAAATGAAATGAAAGACAGAGAGCCTGAACTGAGAAACAGAAGATATTTAAAAAATGAATCATTGGAAATTTTAAAACTGAAAAATACAATGAACAACATAAAAATATAACTGAAAGAACTCAACAACAGAATGGAGATATATGAGAAAAATGTCAGTGAATTCAAATACAGGTGAATAAATACCCAATGTAAACAACAGAAAATATAGAAGGAGATAAAAAATGAACAGACTCAAAGATCTATGAGACAATACATAAAGTGCTTAACACATGTCATCAGTTTTAGAAGGAGAAGAGAGAGTGTGTGGTGTAGAAGTCAATATTTGAAAAAATAATGGCTGGAGATGTGCCGATTTGGCAAAACATACAGCTACAGATTCATGAAGCTCAGTGAAACTAAAACAAGATAGGCTCAAAGAAACCCATGCCCAGACTCATCAAAGTCAAACTGCTGAAAACTAAAGACAAAGAAAAAAATCTTGAAAGCAGCCTAAGAAAAATGACGTATTACATATTGCGAAGCAATGATTCAAACGACTATGAATTTCTTATCAGAAATTGCACTATGTAAAAAGACATTTGCAAAGTATGAAGGGGAATTAAAGATGAAATTTAAAAACGCTTACAATTAAGTCAGAAGAGCTGGACGCAGGCATGCGTAGCCGAAATACAAGTCTGTGAATTGGAATGCTGTTAAGAAGATATCAACAGAGTCACAGGAGTACAAAGGATCAGGCAAATATTTCTGACAGATGGGAAGTTAAAAAGGCTTTATGAGGAAATTGCTTCTAAGCTTGGCATTGAAGGAAGAGATTTTATTTTATTTTTAGTATGCATGTATTTATATCTCATTGCCTTCCAGAAAGATTTTGAAGTAACTTATAAAAATACATATATCCCAATAGGACAGAATAATTAATTCAGGCAATCTGAGTAAAAGGGAAAAATTAAGTATATGAAATTAATAAACCATAGGTAAGACTAGATGAAAGAAATGCAAACCATGGGTCCTAGATAACTACTGGAAGAAGCCTCAGATTTGGAGGTAGTCTGCCTGGAGACCAGAAGAATTAATCTATTTCCAAAGCACAAAATAGAGGGTAAGGATTTGAGGCAAAAAAGGAAGTACTATGCATGGTAAACCTCTGGGAAATGGTTCCTATGAGGCATGGCAGTCTGTGGCCGGCCTTGGGAAAATAATTTAATGTCATGACAAAGATTCTGAACTTTTTTCTATGTAAAACGAGGAGGCATTGAACTTTGAGATCAAGGGAGAAAGATCATCATAGCTATGTTGGTCAGCAGTAATTCTGGCAACAATATGATGGATAGCTTTGGCTGCATTGGAAAGCAAAATATGCATTACATAAAAATAAATAATATAAATAAGATGAAAAGGGATTTTCTATTTTCAATGATAGAGTTGTAATTGATTATTAGTATTAGAATTACATTAAGGCAGCTGGGTGCCGTGGCTCACACCTGTAATCCCAGCATTTTGGGCAGCCGAGGTGGGTGGATCACCTGAGATTAGGAGTTCAAGCCCAGCCTGACCAACATGGAGAAACCCCGTCTCCACTAAAAATGCAAAACTAGCCAGGTGTGGTGGCACATGCCTGTAATCCCAGCTACTTGGGAGACTGAGGCAGGAGAATCCCTTGAACCCAGGAGGTGGAGGTTGCGGTGAGCCGAGATCACACCATTGCACTCTAGCCTGGGCATCAAGAAAGAAACTCCATCTTAAAAAAAAAAAAATACATTAAGCCTCTGAAGAGTGACTGAGTGAGGTAGCAAAGCATCATAATTAAGATATTAAAACCCAATGGCCTATTTCTGCCTTTTGCTGTGTGGCCTTGGGAAAGTTACTTGACTTCTCTGGCTTTAGGTTTTTCTTAAATTATTAATATGGGGATTATAATAACTTTACTGACATCTTAGGGTTGCTATGGGGATTAAATAAGTAATTAACATGTACCCATACAACAGAAACGCGTACATGGTAAGCAAGGTAAATGTTATATCTAGGCATTGTCACCAGGGTTTTACTCCAAATATTTCCAGGCTGTTCTTATGTCTTGAAAAATCCAGCAACCTTTGTCTAGCTGATACTAACTTGCTGGGTCTTGAAAAACTTAAATTTATGCAACCTTTTACTTTATATCTTAATGGCCTGAGACTATTGCGTATTTAGCAAGTGATTAAACAGTAACTAACACTTTAGTATTATGATCATTTTAACAAATTGAAAAAACAACCACATAAACAAAAAATGTAATAAGCTCCAGAACATTGTTTTTCTTTTTAAATAGTTTGTATTTTAAAGTTATGGTGGAATATGTGAAAACAAGTGTCAAAATGAAGTCTAGATAACTGCAGTGGCTAGGGCAATAGAAAAAGGACTAAGTCTTCCTAGTAGAGGATGCAAATAAAGGCAAAGCAAGTAGTTAGTGTCCAAGTCAAGGAAGTGCTAGTGCCAGGGAGGGGAACTGGCAGTCAAGTCAGAAAATAGCATCTCATGGAATGGGTCACACAGTAGAAATCTGGGCAGCAGGAGGCAGGTGCTCATAGGGTACCCAGGATTTGAAAGGATCGTACATAAGGCAGCAAGACTATCAGGCTTGGTGGGTATTGGTCCCACACCAGGTTAGGGCTCAATTGCACATTGAAAGTAGTTGTAAGCTAAGATTGAGCAAACAGGTTTAAGATCTGAAGAGGTATGCCAGGGAAGGTACAGAAAAAGGCAAAGAGGGGTTAAGACATGCATAAATGTTTTCTAGAAGTTGCCATGTCCAGAGCTATCACTCTGTAGAGTCTTCTTAGTCTACCTGTGATCATTTCACTATTTAATGTGTAATCCGTTCATGATTTCCTTTCCGTTCTCTATCACATGGAAGGAAGTTTCAGGAGTTTTTTCTGTCTTCATCATAAACAAAAAACCCAGAGTAATTTTGCATTAAAATCTTTTTGGCATTACTTTTCATAAATGTGTCATGAGTAATAATACATGCCTATTAATATTTCAAATAATTAACAGAATGCAGCTTTTTGAATGTGCAAAAGCAATATATAATTGATAATCCAGCGGGAAGTGGCCCAAAGAAGTTTCATCATACCATACAGGAAATAGAAAGATTAAATCTTTTGAGATTGAGAAAGAATTTCTTCTCTGATACATTCAAATTCTTTGCTTTGAGAATATAATGAATAAAGATAACTCAAAATAACTTTTACATGTATTTATATATAAAAATATGTGAATGAATTGCTAGCCAACCTACATTATGTTCAGTGAAAGAAGATTTAGTAGAAAAACACTTTTAAAAAATGCTATACTACCCCAAGAAGTATTTCAGAAATTTGCAAATTCAAAGTGCATTTGGTATTGGCAATATAATTATGTGTGAGGCACAGTGCTATGCTCCGGGGCTACCAAGATGATCCAAATCATGGTCCATGACCTCAGTAAGCTTGTGTCTAAAAGGAGCTGGACATATAACTGAGAATTCCAACGTAATGTTGTTATTGTTTTGATAAAACTGTGAAACACTGAAGCTGAGCTTTTAGGCTATTTGGAGAAAAAGGAGTGGAGAAGTGGAAGGAGGGGTCATGCTCAGGGAAGGATTTATAGAGGAGGGACAGCAAGGAATGAGTCTCAAAATATGAGTTGGTTACCAAACTAAAGAAGAGGAAACATTTGTTTGGACAAAAAGAAAAGACTTTTTAAAAAGTAAGAGATTATGTTGGTAAAACAGGAATCCTCACTCAACTACATTTTATCAGACAGAAAGTAACTAAAGGATATTTTAAGTAGAAGAGTGCCATGGTGAGATTCATATTTTATAGTGACCATTCTGATAGAAATGTGAAGCATGGACTTAATTGGAACAAAAATTGAGATGGGGAAATACTGATGTGATTTTGCCAGGAATGAGAGAGAAATGAATTGGACCAAATAAATCTAAGACAGTGGTTAGTAGGGAGAGAAAGAAAGGAAAAGATTCCAGAAATAGGTCATATCATTATATGGACATGTAAATTGGATTTGAGGGTATAGAGAGAAGTACAGGATGACTTTCAGATTTCTAGCTTAGGAAACACCAGGTGTTTCAATGGTTTCACTATCTCAGTATGATATAGGGAAGAATCGCAGATCTAGGACGTGAGAAGACCTCATTTAGGGAAGGAAAGATGTCGGGAGGCAAATGATGAGTCCATTTTAGTTGTAATAAATTTGAGGTTCCTGAGACTTTGAATAGTCGCTTCTCACTTAAACTTTACTGGTCGTGTATCACTTAAAATAAATGGGTAGTGAAGTGGTGCTGGTTGTACAGATAGAAAATAAAATCTTACCTAGTCTATGTCCTCTCCTATCCTACCATTCTATTCCCTCTAGCCTCCACCCCAAGCTGCTCTTTCTTCTTCCCTTTATAAGAACATATTGACTATAGAATCATATGTTCTATGTGCTCAGGAGGAAGGATGGGGGAGGAAGAAGAAAGAATAAAATAGGCTCTGGAGTCTGGCCTAAAGACAGCTCTTCTAAAATGATTTTCAATATACACTCTTCTAGAATTAATATTGTCTTCAGTTTGATATGCTTATTATCACAAGCAATAGTTATATGGGTAAAATAATTGCGTTAACTCAGTGACTATTACAAAACAATGAATACAGGAGCACTTAAAATTTATGTTGATGGCTTTACAGTGATACAGAATCTAGATGGTCCTAAAAATAATTACCAAGTGCATATTTGAAGAGTTAGTATTAAACTCTTCAGTTTTTTTCTTTTCCTGATCTTTGAACTCAATCAGTGAAATGTATAAATAAATCTTACACTAATTTTTTTCTCAGTTACTTTTTTATTGTGGCAAAATATACACAACATAAAATTCACCATTTTAACTTACATTTTTAAGCGTGCAGTTCAATGGCACCAAGTACAATCATATTGTTGTGTCATCATCACTACCCACCAACTCCAAAACTTGTATTATCTTGATTTTTAAGAAAGCATTAATTGATATTTCTACTTTATATATTCTACTTAAAGAAAAAACAGAACTTCTGTTCTCCTCTAAATTATGTCTAGAGCAATTCCTTCATACATTGAATATCAGCTTACAGATATTTAAATTCAGCAGAGAATTTTAACATTGCAGCATTCTTATGTTCTGTAAGAAAAATATTGGGTTATTCAATTGAAGCAAAAACGCTCCATAGTTAACCATACCAATGTTATGAATACTAAATATTCTCTTCAATTACAGTGAAATTTAAAGTTCAGAACCCCATGTGGCTCTAGGAAAAGTAGAATATGCCAGAATGTAAAATCACAATAATGAGCCATAGTCTATTATGATTCTTGGTCTACTATAAGCTGCAATAAATGTTTTAAATGAATAAGTGAGTTTACAAGGGAAGAACATTCAATGTAAGTTACATAAAATTATTATTAATTTAACAATTGTAAATCATGATAGTTAACAGGTAAAATGAATGTCTTATTACTTATTGAAATAAAAATTAACAAAAGTAGTGTTAAAAGTACTTGTGTTAAACAAGCTTAAATTATTCTAGCACATTAATTAAATTTCAATAGGCAGAGATTTTCAAGCGGGAGAAGCTTGAAAGTTAGTCAGAGAGAAAGGTAGTCTGTCATTTACCAAAGGTCACACACTCTGGATGGAGATCTCCAGCATGCACTGGGGCCATTTTGTGTTGAACTTCACAATGAGGAGCAGCAATGAAGCATGCAGATGCTAGAGCCAGACTACCTGGGTTTCCATTTCTACTCTGCTGTTTATTAACTGTGTAGAATTAGATGAACTATTTAACCTTTGTCTTCCTCAGTTATTTCATCCATAAAACAAGGCTAACCATAGAATTTTTGTGAAGATTAAATGCATCAACATGGGTCAAGTGTTTCCAACTGTATGTACAGGACATTCTAAGGACTTAATAAATATTAGATACTATCATAGCTGTGACCGCTTCTTGGTTCAAAACATGGCATAAGAAGAGGCTAAACGCCTCTTCTCCTGAGAAGAGTCCAAAATAATGCAAAGAGTATTCATGGAAGCTAGTTGATTTTATTTGCTTTGATTTACTTATTCTTTTGTTACCAAGGCTGATGAAAAGTGACTTTTCATTAAAAACAACACCACTACCAACCACTACTATCTTGCATCACAACCACCACCATTGCAACTACCATCACCACCATCACCACAAGTTTTACCACTATTTCCATCATTACAATAGCCACTACTACCCCCACCACCATCATAACCATCACCACCCCTGCAATACCATCACTACCACCATCACTACCACCTTTATCATCACTATAACCATCACCATCATTAATGATGTTAATGATCACCTTCACTCTATTCACACTCTATTCTTCATTCTGTTCACATTTTAAGCATCCATGTGAATAGAATAATGTGAATTTAGAAGTGCCATTTGGAGAGTGAATGATTACAAAAAAGATGTATATGTACACATACTGGTGAAGCGAGGAAAAAGATGAAGTGTTCAGGTAGCTAAAGGAATACACCAGAAACAAACAAGAAGTTATGTTTATGTGTTATACACAAAGTTTGAGCCAATAGCTTTAGAGTAAAACCATTACAAAGGCAAAATGAAAAATTCCTTCTTACATGCTAATCTGTGCTATTTGAAATCCGCAGCTAAAGTTATTTACACTAGTGGTTGAGAGAATGGGCTTTAATTAAAGAGTCTTGGATTTTACTCCCATATCTACTACATATCTGACCTTGATGATGCTATTTAACCTCCCAGGACTTGTATTTTCTCCATCTAAAAAATGATGGTTTCATTATTTAGAGTTAAGTGAATATTTAATAAATACTCACATATAACACAAGCATTCAACACAATGCTTGTGCAAGATTAAGATCTTCCCCTGTTGCCCTCTAGCCAGTTTCTCTCTGAACTTTAACTACTCAGTAAATGACACTATCATACTTAGGTAAGAGTTAACTTCAATTCAGCCCTTTCCTCCACCTCCTGCATCCCCAGGAACTCATTAATAAATTTTTCCTATTCTAATTCTGGAATATAGCTTAAATTCATCCACTTTCATTTTACTTCCCTGCTGCCATCCTTGCCCAAGCCCAGAGTACTAGCATAGATCCATCTCTCAGTTGCTGCTCAGTACAATCAATCCTCCACAGAGCAGCCAATGTGAACTTAAAAACATGTAAATCAGATAATGCTTAAAGTTTTCGGTAGTTTCCTATTGTACTTAGAATCAAAATTTAGCTCTTTACCATCATTTTTTCTACATGGTTTGTTCTCTGTCTACCTTTTCTACTTAGCCTCTTACCATTCTCCCCTAATTCTAGAAGCTTTGGTCACACCACCCTCCTTAGTGTCTTTTTTTTTTTTTTTTTTTTTT
>NW_012102676.1:3083340-3084205 GCF_000951045.1 Mandrillus leucophaeus | reverse complement strand
TTTTTTTTTTTTTTTTCCTGCAAGTGAAATTTTGGGGAAAAAAATGCTTGAAAAAGTTAAAATTTAAAACATACATAAAATCTTAATGTAGCACTTTAATCCTTGAAAGAATTTAAGTCAATGGTGTCTTGTCATTATTTTCATTAGATAATTTGCCCAGTAAATACTTTGGTGCTTCAGTAGACTAATATGAGTATCAACCATAAAATTTGTATGTTTGAATACGTGCATCAATGTGTCCATGGTAGTCAACAAGGGAGAATCAGATTCCAACAAACCAGATAAGTAATAGCTAACCAATATTTTATACAATCTGCCTATGTCCATTTATTCTGAAATATATTAGTATTAGTCACTGATCATTTGGAGCCCAAAGACGACAATGTTACTATGAGAGTTCTGCATACTTTTAATTAGTTTGAGGCTATGCCATATCAAACGCCTTTGTCAATTACAGAAGGAGAACTACCTGATGACCACACAGGAGCATTGAGCCAGCCGCCGGCCAGCACTTTTCAGGCCTGTATATATTTGCCCCATCTCCATGGCTCCTTCCAAGCCGACCACCTCCAGCAGCTGGTCACTGAGATCTGAAAGAAAGTAGATGCCTTTTAAGTTACAACGTGTATACATATATCCACAATTTAATGCCATTTGATATTATGGAGATTTAAAAAAAATAACAGCCACTTCACAAAGAAAACTTGTCTTAGAAACTTAAAGTAATAAAAAGATGGCCTACTTTTATAACTCTCAGTTTAACTAAACCTTGAGGTTCTGTGGGAAATGATTTACTGTCAGCTTATTCTAAAACAAAATGGGAAACACAGATTCTGAGCCAAATAATACTTAAAAAAAAAAAAAA
>NW_012102676.1:3076703-3078160 GCF_000951045.1 Mandrillus leucophaeus | reverse complement strand
TTCAAGTGATTCTCCTGCCTCAGCCTCCTGAGTAGCTGGGACTACAAGTGTGCGCCACCAAGTCCAGCTAATTTTTTTTTTTTTTGTATTTTATACTGAGCTTTCGGCTGTGTCCTTTCAAGGAGGTCTCCCTTATATCAAGTAGTATTCTCCACACCTAATCCAGTTTCTCTTCATCATTTCACCTTGTTTTTTAATAACTCTTGCAGTCTGAAGTTATATTTATCAAATATTTGTTTATTTATCTGGTCCCCTATTATTGGAATGTGAGAAACTTGAAGGAAATTACATTGTTGGTCTTGTTCATGTTTCTACTCCCAGTGCCAAAAGCAGTTCCTAGCCTGTTTTTGAAATGCAATAAAATATTCACTATGCAAATGAAAACTGAATTTTTTTGAGCGGGGCGAAATGTCTGACTTAACTAATATCTCAATCTGGAAAACACAACTATGGTAGAAACTGGAGAGAAATTTTTTTCTTATGGAGAAGAAAGCCCTCAAATCCCCCAAATGGAGGCAATAGAACAGCTGAGAAATAAATTCACATGTAAGCTTATGTTTGCAGTTCTCATAAATAATATTCTCAAAACGTGCTCTGAAATAAACACAAAAATGTTTAAGAGAAACCTTTATTAATATTTTGTTTGGCTCTAGAGTTTATAATTGATTGATGCTTTATAATTGATCTATGTAAAAGATCTATTTATACTTAGACTAACACAAACATTCAAGAGCTAAATCATTGCCAAGGGTATATAATGTCTAAAACCTAAATGCAGTGGCTCTGACACAAAAATAATAACAACAACAAAAAGACTATTTGGTGATAAGTTGAAAAGACATAAAGGAAAGAATCAGTTATTGTGATTAGTCAAAGAGGAAAGCAAAACTGAGATTGACATAGCATATCAACTATTCTGTACTCACTGTGCATGGGGTCTGCATCCATGGCTCCCCATCAATTTGCATTGGCAGAGACTTGCTAGTCCTGGGGGAAAATATTTCATTTTAAGTATAGCAAAGAAATACTTTATATTACAGACTATATGTGAGATATAAGATGATGAGACCAGGGAAGGCAAATATGGTAATAGTTGGGCTCTAAATTTATCTCCTATGAAAGGAGCTTCAACTCTCCACTATTAATAAATCCCCTGAAAAGTACCTTAGTCACAGGAATATTATGGGTTTCCTGTTAAATGTAATGATATTAAAAGAAAATTCTGGATGCCAAAAGAAAAATTTCAGGGTTTATGTTTAATGACACGATCAGAATTTCTACAGCCAAAAGATATTCCTTGTTTTTATAACCCCACATTGCAAACTGGGAGAAAAGTGTTTGATGTCTCAGATTTTCTAGCACTAATACTTTCAGATAAATAACATCAATTATGTCTGTGCTACAATCCGTGGTTTCACCTGGGCAGATCACGAGGTCAGGAGTTTGAAACCAGCCTG
>NW_012102676.1:3061649-3075482 GCF_000951045.1 Mandrillus leucophaeus | reverse complement strand
TGTCAAACATGATTTTGTTAAATTACTCGAACAAGAGACCTTAGAGATCATGGAGTTGAAGCTTCTTATTTTATACATTAGAAGATGGAGTCCCTAAATCTTTGAGTTAACTTGTCCACAGTAATAGGTAACTGTACAGAAGTTCAAGAAACAATAGTAGTTTTGTGAAATGTTTTTCCGATATTAAGGAATATTCTACCAAAATACTGTTTGGTAGTATACTAGATAATTAGTCCCATGCAGTCATTATTATTAATTTTTTTTTAGCAGAGGACATTAGAAAAGTGCTAATAGTAAGAGTTATTGCTTGTTAAGTATTTACTAGGACTAATTATATTATCTCATTTGCTCCTGCTCCAGACCAATTTAAGATAAATGTGATTCTCCCCATTTACAGATAGAGAAGCCAAACATTGGAGAAGTTAATAACTATTCATACTCACATACCTAGAAAGTGACAGAGCCAAAATGTGAACCCTATTGCTTTGATGCACTATGCTACATTTGATAAGTCAATCATATGAAAAGGGCAGACTTTATAAAATTTTAGAAATCATCTTAACATAAAGGTGGAGGTCGGACTGTGTGAGCTTCAAGGTTCCTTTCCAATCTGAATATTTGCATTCAGCCGGAAATCAGAAGTTGAACTCACATCAGTGGAATCCCAGACAGTCCTGTCCCAAGAATCAGTGACAGCCCTTCTGCTCACCTATTTAACTCAGAGTCCTGAGACCCTTGATTTGCAGGCCAAAGTCTAGGTGCACATATATGGTTCTTTTCCATTTTAATATTCTTATGTGTTTTTGTATATTTTCAAATGTAAATACATAATTTTACATTGTTTAGTAGCAGAAAAACTAGAGGGGTGGAATACAGTGGGAGGCATGATGATTATACAAGATAGCCACGTAATAGTTGGTCATATTTGAGGTTGGACTCATAGAAAAACAAGCAAATGTGTTTTGCATGGAATCCACTTTGTACACAAAGTGCTCACTCCTCTCTAATAACTCAATTTTAGCATAGAGTTTAGAGATGCTAATGATTTCTTTTCAGTGTAGTTCAACTGTGTGGCAGCAAATAGTGCTTTGCAATCTCAAAGCCCAGGATCATAGGCAAATTTAATAAAAGCACTTTAAAAAGAATATGAGACCAAGCCACCAAACTTTTAAGTGAATAATAAAAATCTATTATTTTTAACTTTAAGCTGTAGCTGTAGCATGAGATTACTCCAAGTAAAAACAATATTTTAGCTACAAAATCAAATGTTAACTTAGAGCTTCCACCTTGCTGTTCTAAACCCCATTTAGACATATTTCTCATGAAACTTATTCTGTGTTTCTAGTTTAAATTCATGTTGCCAAGAACAGATGGACAAGGAATGGAAACATATTCTTTCAGCTGTAGCCGGCACTAAAATGTGCTTGGCTCTATAGCCTGGGTGTTAATATACGCATTTCTTAGATATATGTCAACCAGAAAACGACATTGTGGCAAGCATTAAAGTCCCAGATGTGTGCCTGCTGATATTTATAAAACAACAACTACCACCACGATGATCACCACCACAGGATTGGAGTTCACATTTAGTATTGTAGATTTTGCACAGCCTGATTTCTAAATAGGTAGAGTTCTGTGTTAATTTCCGCAATGATCTGAAACTGGTTGATGGGAACCATTCTATAAGAAATGAAACACGTTCTCAAGACAGAGTTAATCTGTGAGCCCTAACTTTTTCATGAATCACAGGGATCTGTCTACACCCACACCATATTGCTACTGTCTACCACCCTCCTTCTGATTTTTTTCTTTAATTTGTCTTTGTTTTTCTGCTTGCAAAAATGCCTTGAAAATCAATTCTGTTGTTAATAATCAGTAATAAAGATATTTCTCATAGATTTAGAAGGCCAAGCCTTTTAAACTTTCATGTTCTTGCTAACACAAATAATTTTATAGGAATAGTGCCATGTTTACTAACTCTAGCAAAGGCAAATAAATACCATACTCCTTTTAATTAGGCATTCAGGGAGAGAAAATAAAGACAAAACGAAACTCTAAATTTGTGTTGTACAAATTTGCTCCCATAACACTTCCACGTTTTTTGATACAGTACAATCTGCAATCTGTCTGTATACAATTGATGCCCCTACATGTTATCTTTGAGATCAGGGTCCTGATTGATTTCAGACAGAGAGAGTTTCTATCTATGCAATTTTGAATTCTGTTTCTTTTCTTTTCTTTTTTTTTTTTTGAATTCTGTTTCTATATGTGGTATCCTTTGGAACATCAGACTTCCTCACCTCACATTCTAGCTAAGAGTTATTTTAAGAACAGTTCTCCTTGGGATGGCCTAGCCAGCTAGATCAACCTATTTAATTGGTTTGCTACCTGGCTATTGGCTTCATATTTAAGAGTGCGAGCAGCAAAAGATGACCTATGGACCAAATCTGGCCCCTTGCCTTTTTTGTATGGCTCACAACAAATTAAGAATGGTGTTTATATATTAAAAAAAAATAAAGTACTATAACATCTGAAAATTATATAAAATTCAAATTTCAGTGCCCATAAATTAGTTTTCATTGGAACACAGCCACGTTCACTGGGTTAGGTCTTGTCTATGTCTTTTTTTGTACTACAAAGGCAGAGTAGAGACCATATGGTCGACGAAGCTGAAAATATTTACTATGTGGACCTTTGGAAAAGTTTGCCAACCTATGCTTTAGAGAAACATGAACACTTTCAGATCACTAAGGTTGTCACTTTAGTACTGCTGCTATAAATGCTAAATGGCAATTTATTTTTTAAGGCCTGAAAGACATCATGTTCCAGCATTAATTCCACAGTGTATGTAACCATGCATAGAACAACTGTTCTCTACCAGGGAGCTTCACCACACTTGTGTACTAGGAACATTGCCACAATTCATTGGTTATTTATCACGGAACACCACAAGTTTCCAAATAATTTTATTACAAAAGAAAGTAGAACAGTTTAACATTCATTAGTGTGCCTAATCATTGCCTCTGGTTGGCTTTCTTGAGTGTGAGAAAAGGAAGAATCATAGATAGGAAGGCAGAAGTTGCAACCAGACCTGGAGATTCACGCGGGAAGCAGCTCTACCTTCAAAAGTAATATGTCAAGAACTGTGAAATCCTGACACCATGATATTGAGACACATTTGTGTCTGTCTAGAGGAAGATATTGCTTTTGTTCAATTTAATGTTATAAAGTATGCTTTTGAAGGAAAACAAAGTACATTTCTGAAAGAGTTTACATGTCTTTTTAAATACCTCCATGGGAGTAAAGAGAGACAAGACAAGCTTTCAATTTGGTATTTTCACATTTAAAACAGAGCATCTAAGGTATTTCAGAGGAGAGAAACTTAATAAAATCATCAAAATTGGGTCATATTGGATCAAGATTCTTAACACATGATCTGTGAATCTGAATAGGAAAAATGCAACTTTATTTTCACTAACATGTAATTGAAATTAAGCATTTCTTTCAAACATAAATGTAGTCAGGAATGCCTGTGACTTTGTCACTCATATCACATTATAGTTGTTACAGTATTTCCTACTTTAAGCAAAGGTAACATATTTTAATTATCCACAATACTAAAATATCTACAATAGTCTCTAGAAAATAAAATAATACATTAAATTTTATTTTATTTAATTTTTTTATTTTTATCTTATGTATTTTTTCAAAATGTTATTTATATTCATTATGTCAAATTTTAATAATTATTGAACTTCTAGATTTTAGTTTGTTAATAAGAAAGGATATATATCTCTAAATCAAAATTTCTAACAGTATTTTAATCTAATTTTTCATAGAAAAGCATATATATCTCTAAATCAAAAGTTTAACAGTATTTTAATTTAACTGACTCCCTTTTTTAGCCTACATATTTTATTTTATAAATTTTAAAACATTGTGTCTGAGAAGAGTCAGTAGATTTCACCAGACTGGCAAAAAAGACTACAACGCAAAAATGGTAAGGAACCTTACTTTAGAATGGAATTCATCATTTTAAAGTTTATAAGTCTTTATAAACTTTATAAATCTCTTTCCGAACATAATTAGTGCTGCATTCATTTGTTACACAGGTAATCAGGGATATGAATGTAAATCTGAAAGTCGGGGCACATATAGATTAGAGGACACACGAGCAGCTTAGCTAATAAGTGGGTAATATTTATTCATAGCTTAGTCTTCATTTTTGACAGTTATGCCCTGATAATATGTCTCATTATGTAATTGTTTCAGACTGCCATATGTGAAGGAACAGAAGAGAATGCATTACAAACACAGACTGAATGTGGGTTGTAGCATTTCGCAAAATATAGTGGATACTGAAGAAAGGGGGTGAAAGGCTGGAGCAGAATAGGATAAACCCCTTTGTGCAGAGTGTCCAGCAACATTCTGCACCACTGTCAGAGGCCATGTGGAGGTACTCATTTACTCAGCAGGAACATTTTGAAATAAACATAAATTGCTAATTATATTGACACTTATTGAGTCATTATTTGGCCATAGTTAAGACCAGGCTACCTATGGAGTTGTACCTTTTGAAGGTTTGTACATAGCATGCCTTCCAGTGATGTTTCATTTATCTAGCAACATTATGAAACATGTCTGAGGACCAAGAATAAACTTTCAAAAAGCCAAGGAACATATGAAATCCATTCACTAAAGTGAATAATTCAAGGATTTGTCTTCAAAATATCCATCTATTTCTAATTGATTCTTAATTTAGATATACTTCTCACAAGCATAAATACCTGTTTTTCCTTATCTACCCAGAAGACATAAATTTTAAAAGGGGGTGGGTAGAAAGAGTTTTAACAAAAATTTATTAATATAAACTGTGTTTCAGAGTACAAGTGTGTAAAACATAAAGGCAGGCTTTTCTCACCTGAAGGAACATACAATCCAACTGTAGGTCTATTAATAAAGGAGAAACTGTATGGGGAGGACTAATACATCTACTATGTGCCTGCTATGAGCAGACTCCCTGCTAAGGGATTTACAGGCATTTTTCCATTTAAGACTCTCAACGGTTCTTTGAGATAGGTATTATTCTCCTCATTTTATTGACAGGGAAACTATGTCACTTGTTCAAGTCTTTACATAGAATTGAAAATCTGGTTTTCTAAATAGATATGTTTGACTCTAAATTCCATGTTACTTACTGTGACAACAGTAATAACTAACCAATTAAATGTTAACAGTTCTCTTGGATCATCATGGTGGACAGGAGGCAGGACTAGATTGTAGCTCCAGACAGAGCAGCTCGCATTGTAAATTTTAGCTCGACAGACTGCAAGAACAAACCAACAATCTCGAGAGGACATACAGACCCTCTGAAGGAAGTGGACTGCTCCTGCTGAACCCAGGAGATCCCCCAAATACTGTGAGGGCCCAACTGAGGAAGTGGGAAAGGGAGACCCTCCTCTCCCCAACACACACCCCCACTAGAGAAGCTGATGGTCCATTTCCAGGAGAAGTTTCCGGCTTTACCTGGAGCTGAGTCAATTTGGAGAGCCAAGCCAAATACAGGGGTAGAGAAAGCAGCAGAAAGGCCCTGGGAGCTCCTAGGGTCCCCTAACCGGCCATACCTGCCTGGCACCACACCACAGGGATCCAACGGGAGGGTGACCAGAGGAGCAGGATGTAAAACTCCACAGGGAGAAGGAAATCTCTAGCTAAACTTTGTAACAATTTGAACGGGGTGAGAAGCCACCTCCCTCAGGAGAGGGAGCAAATCTGGTGTGCAAACTCCACAGACAGGGGAATAACCAAGACCTTTTCTTTCACAGACGGGAGACGGGTTTTCAAGCCCGTCATACCTTCTGCCTGGAAACTAACTCGGGGCTGTTGGTAGGGGCACAGTGGGAGTTAGACCAGCCCTTCAGTTTGTATGGGAGCTGTGTGAGGCCTGTGACTGTGGGCTTTCTCCCACTTTCCTGACAACCTGCATGACTCAGCAAAGGCAGCCATAACCCTCCTAGGTACACAAGTCCAGTGACCTGGGAATCTCAACCCCATTCCCCATGCTGCAGTTGCAGCAAGACCCACCCAAGGAGAGTCTGAGCTCAGAAACTCCTAACCCTGCCCTCCTCCTGATTGTCCTTCCCTACTTACCCTGGTAGTGGAAGACAAAGGGCATATAATCTTGGGAGTTCTAGGCAGGAAGTGCAAAAAAAAAAAAGCATTTGATTAAATCCAGCATCTCTTTAGGATTAAAATGCTCAGCAAAATCGGTATACAAGGGGCATAACTTAATGTAATAAAAGCCATCTATTAAAAACTTACAGCCAACATAATACTGATGGGGAAAAGTTGAAAGCGTTTCCTCTGAGAACTGGAACAAGACAAGCATGCCCACTGTCACCACTACTCTTCAAAATAGTACTGGAAGTCCTAGCTAGAGCAATCAGACTAGAGAAAGAAATAAAGAGCATCCAAATTGGTAAAGAGGAAGTAAAACTGTCACTGCTTGCTGATGATATGATCTTTTACCTTGAAAACCCTAAGGACTCCTCCAGAAAGCTCCTAGAACTGATAAAAGAATTCAGTTTCCAGATGCAGGATTAATGTACACAAACCAGTAGCCCTTATATACAACAACGACCAAGCAGAGAATCAAATCGAGAACTCCACCACTTTTACAATAGCTGCAAAACAAACAAACAAACAAACAATCTTAGGAATATATCTAACCAAGGAGTTGAAAGACCTCTACAAGGAAAACTACAAAACACTTTTTAAAAAAATCATAGATGATATGAACAAATGGAAACATATCCCATGTTCATGGATGGGTAGAATCAATATTGTGAAAATGACCATACTGCAAAAGCAATCTACAATTCTTTGCAATTCCCATCAAAATACCACACCATCATTCTTCACAGAATTAGAAAAAAAAAAATTCTAAACATCATATGGAACCAAAAAAGAGCCCACATAGACAAAGCAAGACTAAGCAAAAAGAGCAAATCTGGAAGCATCACATTACCTGATTTTAAACTATACTGTAAGGCCATAGTCACCAAAACAGCATGGTACTGGTACAAACATGGGCACATAGACCAATGGAACAGAATAGAGAACCCAGAAATAAACCCAAATACTACGGCCAACTGATCTTTGACAAAATAAACAAGGACATAAAGTGGGAAAAGGACACCCTTTTTAACAAATGGTGCTGGGATAATTGGCTAGTCACATCTAGGAGAATAAAACTGGATCTTATCTCTTACCTTATACAAAAGTCAATTCAAGATGGATAAGGACTTAAACCTAAGACCTGAAACTATAAAAATTCTAGAAGATAACATTGGAAAAACCCTTCTAGACATTGGCTTAGGCAAGGATTTCATGACCAAGAACCCAAAAGCAAATGCAATAACAACAAAGATAAGTAGCTGGGACCTAATTATACTAAAGAGCTTTTGCATGGCAAAAGGAACAGTTAGCAGAGTAAACAGACAACCTACAAAGTGGAGATAATCTTCACAATCCATACATCTGACAAAGGACTAATAACCAGAATCTACAACAAACTCAAACAAATCGGTAAGAAAAAACCAATCCTATTAAAAAGTGGGCTAAGGACATGAATAGACAATTCTCAAAAGAAGATATACAAATGGCCAACAAACATATGAAAAATGATCAACATGACTAATGATCAGGAAATGCAAATCAAAACTACAATGCTATACCACCTTACTCCTGCAAGAATGACCATAATCAAAAAATCAAAGAACAGTAGATATTGGTGAGTATGTGGTGAATAGAGAACACTTCTACACTGTTGGTGGGAATGTAAACTAGCACAACCACTATAAAAAACAGTGTGGAGATTCCTTAAAGAACTAAAAGTAGAACTACCATTTGATCCAGAAGTCCCTCTACTGGGTGTCTACTTAGAGGAAAATAAGTCATTGTTTGAAAAAAGCAAAATTGTGGAACCAACCCAAATGCCCATCAATCAGTGAGTCGATAAAGAAACTGAGGTGTTGGCCGGGCGCGGTGGCTCAAGCCTGTAATCCTAGCACTTTGGGAGGCCGAGACGGGCGGATCACGAGGTCAGGAGATCGAGACCATCCGGGCTAACACGGTGAAACCCCGTCTCTACTAAAAAGTACAAAAAACTAGCCAGGCGAGGTGGCGGGTGCCTGTAGTCCCAGCTACTCGGGAGGCTGAGCCAGGAGAATGGCGTGAACCCGAGAGGAGGAGCTTGCAGTGAGCAGAGATCCGGCCACTGCACTCCAGCCCGGGTGACAGAGCGAGACTCCGTCTCAAAAAAAAAAAAAAAACTGAGGTATATATATATATGATGGAATACTGCACAGCTCTAAAAAAAGAATGAATTAACAGCATTTTCAGTGCCCTGGATGAGATTGGAGACTATTATTCTAAGCGAAGTAACTCAGGAATGGAAAACCAAACATTGTATGTTCTCACTGATATGTGGGAGCTAAACTATGAGGACGCAAAGCCATAAGAATGATACAATGGATGTTGGGGACTTGGGGGGAAGAGCGGGAGAGAGGCGAGGGATAAAAGACTACAAATATGGGGCAGTGTATACTGGTTAGGTGATGGGTGCACCAAAATGTCACAAATCACCACTAAAAAACTTACTCATGTAACCAAATACCACCTGCATCCCAATAACTTATGGAAAAGTAAATAAATAAATGTTATCAATGATGGAAGAGAAAAAGTGCTACAAAGGAATGAATACATGACACCTTAAAATAGTCCAGCAAACAATCCTACCACTAAATTATTTCAAATGTAATCACAAAATTAAAACAAGGTACAAAGCTCCCGTTTATAATACCACATGGGGTGATGTATGAAGAATACTCTGAAGAATCTCAGTAAGAAGGATAAGAGCCTGGCCCTGCTGTACTCACATGCACCTGTGCCTGGCCCAACAGCTGGTTCACAGCAGCCTTACCTCCTTGGACAGACAGCCACAGGCCTGCTTGGCATCACCACACCTGCACACACCTGAGCCCAGCCTGACAGCCAGTCTGGTAGTGGTCCCATATCCCTGCAAATACCATTGCAGGAATGCCTGGCACCACTGCTCTCATACCTGGTCCAACAGCTGGTCCAGTAATCTGCTTTCCCAGACAGATTGCCACAGGGTCCAACAACCAGCCTAGTGCTCCTGTCCTCAGCAAAACTACACTGCTGCCATCACAAACTCCTGCAGCCTAGAGCACTGAGGCAATATATACCACTGATGAGGATTACAGCTGAAGAAACTGCATGAAGACCATAGTACTGAGTCGACCTAGAGCTAAAGCCAATGCACCACACTTAACCCTAGGACCTGTTTACAGGAAAATATTTATCTCTATGAAAGCTACTCCATAATGTTGGAAAAAAGTGACTATTCAATTAGATTCACAGAAATAAATGTAGGGACACAAGAAATGTAAAAAGGCAAATAAACATGGCACCCACAAAATGTCTCCAGTAACAGACTCCCAAAAAGGACATTCATATATTATCTGAAAAATAAATTCAAAATTATGATTTTAAGGAAATTGAGCAAGATATAAGAGAACACAGGGAAACAATTCAATAAAATCAGGAAAACAATTCATGATCTGAATGAGAAATTCAACAAAGATATACATAAAATAAAAAAGGAACCAAGTAGAATTAGAGCAGAAATATTCAATGAATGAAATGAAAAAAACACATAATTGACAGCTTCGACAACAGACAAGATGAAGGAGAAGAAATAATTTATGAACTTGAAGACAGTCTTTTGAAATAGCCCAACCAGAGGGCGTCGGTGGGGGGAAAGTAGAAATAAGAATAATAGAGAATGAAGAAAGCCTATAGGACTTATGGAACACCATCAAGTGAATAAATTTTCTTATAATAGGAGTGCCAGAGGGAAGGAGATGGAGAAAAGCACAGAAAATTTATTTAACAAAATAATAGCTGAAAAATTCCCAAGTATTGGTAGAGTTATGAACATCCAGATTCAGGAAGTTAAAAGATCCCCAATTATATTCAATCCAAAAAATTCTCTCTGAGGCATATTATAATCAAACTGTCAAAAGTCACAGACAATGAAATAATGCTAAAATCTACAAAAGAAAAGCATCAAGTCACATATAAGGGAATCTGAATTACACTATTAGCAGATTTCTCAGCAGAAACCTTAAAGCTGGGACAGAATGGGATGATATATTTAAAGTGCTGAAAGAAATAAAAGCTGTTAGTTGAGAATATTGTATCAAGCAGAGATATTCTTTTCCAGAAATGAAGAAGAAATAAAAATCTTCGCAGATAAGAAAAAGCTAAGGGAATTCATTACCACAGAGTTGGTTTTACAAGAAATGCTTGAAAGTGCTACAAATGGAAACAAAAGGACCATAATTACTAACAGGAAAACCAGTGAAAATATAAAACTCAACAGCAGAGTAAGTTAACAAATCAAATTCATAATATTCCAGTGATATGAGTGCTATATACTTCTTCCATCCTCTAGTATGAACGTTTAATGTCAAATGGTCAAAACCAAGAATTACAATTAATGGCTAAGGAACACACCACAGATAAAGAAGTAAATTAAGTGAACAAAAGTGTAAATTTTAGGGGGAAGGAGAACTGTCTAATTTTATGTGCCCAAAGTTAAGTTTCCATCATCTTAAAACAGTCAGTTCTAACTACAAGACTCTTCATGTTAGCTTGCGGTAATCACAAACAAATAAAGTAAAGCAGACAATCAAATGAGAATGAGAAAATAAATAAAGCTTAGCACCACAGAAAGCCACTAAACCATGGAGGTAAATAGCAAGAGAAGAAGAAAGAAATAAGGAATCTACAAGATAAGGAAAAAATAATTAACAAAATGGCAGAAATAAGTTCTTATCTAACAATAATAACCTTGAATGTAAATGGATTAAATTCTCAAATTAAGAGATAGAATGGCTGAATAGGCAAAATAAAATAAAATAGAACCCAACTATATACTACCTAAAAAAGACTCACCACACCAGTAAAGGCAGGCTGAAAGCAAAGGGATAGAAAAAGATATTCCATGCAAACAAAAACCAAAATTGAACAGAATAAGCCATATTTATATCAGATAAAAAATATTTTAAGTCAAAAACTGTTAAAAGAGGCAGAAAAGGTTATTATGTATAATGAGACAGGGATCAATTCAACAAGAGGATATAACAATTATAAATATGTATGCAACCAACACAAGAGCACTCAAATATGTAGAGCAAATGTTATTAGATCTAAAAGGAGAGACAGACCACAATACAAAATAGTAGGGGACTACACCCACTTTCAATAATGGGAAGCTAATGACAAAAAATCAACAAAGAAACATTGGACTTAAACTGCACCACAGACCAAATGGAACTAACAGACATTTACAGAACATTTCATCCAACAACTGTAGAATATATATTCTTTTCTGTTGCACATGGAACATTCTCCAGGATGAATCACATATTAGGCCACAAAACAAATCCCAACAAGTGTAAGAGGAGACATCATATCAGCTATCTTTTTGGGCCATAATGGTCTAAACTAGAAATTAACAAAATAAAATTTTGGAAATGTTACAAATACATGGAAGTTAAACAACATCCTTTTAGATAACCAATGGGTTAGTGAATAAGTTAAAAGAAAAATTAAAATTTTCTTGAGACAAATAAGCATGAGATACATCTTACCAAAACCCATGGGACACGATAAAACCAGTACTAAAAGGGAAATTTATAGTAATAATTGTCTACATCACAAAAGAAGATTTCTAAGAAACAATCTAACAATGCACCTCAAAGACCTAGGATTTGTTATTGATTTACTAATAAACTAAAGTCAAAATTCGCAGAAGGAAGGAAATAATAAAACTCAGAGCAGAAATAAAACTGATATTAAGAACAAAAATTCAAAAGATCAACAAAATGAAGTTTGTTTTTTTGAAATGATAAAGAAAAATCAATAAACCACGAACTAGGCTAACCAAAAAAAGAAAAGAAGACTCAAATAAATAAAATCAAGGATGAAGCAGGAGATATTAAAGCTGATACCAACCTTTTTTACAATAGGTTTGCAGTTAGAACAACAGTGTCATGAAAACCATCCCTAAAGTCAAATGGAAAAGAAAAGAAAAATAATCCCATCAACATTGTCAAAACTGGACACATAGATTCAGGCAAGTCCGCCGCTACTGGCCATTTGATCTACAAATGTGGTGGGATTGATCAAAGAACCATCAAAAATTTTGAGAAAGAGGCTGTTGAGATAAGAAAGAGTTACTTCAAGTATGCCTGGGTCTTGGATAAACTGAAAGCCGAACCTGAACATAGCATCACCATTGATACCATGTGGAAATTTGAGACCAGCAAGTACTACTTGGTTATTATTGATAGTCTGGGACACAGATGCTTTGTGAAAAACATGAATACAGCCACATCTCAGGCTGACTGTGCTGTCCTGATTGTTGCTGCTTGTGTTGGTAAATTTGAACTGGTATCTCCAGGAATGAACAGACCTATGAGCATGTCTTTCTGGTTTACACATTGGGTGTGAAACAGTTATTGTTAACAAAATGGATTCCACTGAGTCACCCTACAGCCAGAAAACATACAAAGAAATCATTAAGAAAGCTGAAACTTAAGAAAATTGGCTATAATGCCAGCACAGTAACATCTGTGCCAATTTCTGGTTGGAATTGTAACAATATGCTAGAGCCATGTGCTAACATGCATTGGTTCAAGGGCTGGAAAATCACCTGTAAAGACAGTAAAGTCAGTGGAACTATGTTGCTTGAAACTCTGCAATGCATCCTATCACCAACTCATCCAACTGACAAGCCCTTATTTGTGGTCTGTCTCTCCTGGATTTCTACAGAATTGGTAATTTTGGTACTGGTCCTGTGTGCTGAGTGGTGACTGGGTTACCTTTGCTCCAATCAATGCTATAACTGAAGAAAAGTCTGTTGAAATGCACCATGAGGCTTTGAGTGAAACTCTTCTGGGGGACAAAGGGGGCTTCAATGTCAAGGATATGTGCGTCAAAGATGTTCACTGTGCCAACATTGCTGATGACAACAAAAATGACCCACCAATGGAAACAAATGGCTTTCCTACTCAGGTGACTATTCTGCACTAACCAGGCTAAATCAGTGATGGCTATGTCCGTGTACTGGATTGTCACAGAGTTCACATTGCTTGCCAGTTTGCTGAGCTGAAGGAAAAGATTGATTGCCATTCTGGTAAAAAGCTGGAATATGGCCCTAAATAGCTGAAGTCTGGTGATGCTACCATTGTCGATATGGTTCCTGGCAAGCTCGTGTGTTGAGAGCTTTTCTGACTATCCTCTGAGTCATTTTGCTATTTGTGATATGAGAGAGATAGTCGCTGTGGGTGTCAACAAAGCAGTGGACAGGAAGGCTGCTAATGGTGGAAAGGTCACCAGAGTTAGTGAGGAAGAAATAAAAGGCATCTGAACTGGGAAGAAGATAGTCAAATTGTCCCTATTTGTAGATGGTATAATATTTTACATAAAGAAAACTCTAAAAACTACACCCAAAACTAGTCAAACTGATAAACAAATTCACTAAAATTGCAGGCTGCAAAATCAACATACAAAAATCAGTATGTCCATATAACAGTGAACTTTCTGAAAAAGAAATTTTAAAACTTTCTTTTACTATAGCTAAAAAATGTAGATACCTAGGAATATATTTAACCAAGGAGGTGAAAGATCTCTACAATAAAACTGTAAAACTTTGATGAAATAAATGGAAGAGGACACAAA
>NW_012102676.1:3021958-3061599 GCF_000951045.1 Mandrillus leucophaeus | reverse complement strand
AGCTAAAAAATGTAGATACCTAGGAATATATTTAACCAAGGAGGTGAAAGATCTCTACAATAAAACTGTAAAACTTTGATGAAATAAATGGAAGAGGACACAAATAAATGGAAGGCCATATATTCATGAATTGGAAGAATTTCTTTTTAATGGCTATGCTACCCAGAGTGATCTACAGATTTAATGCAATTCTTGCCAAAATAACTATAATGTTCTTCAGAGCAGCAGTTCCCAATGTTTTTCGCACCAGGGTCTGGTTCATGGATGACAATTTTTCCACAGACGAGCCACAGGGTTGGGAGGTGGTGTTGAGATGATCCAAATGCATTAGATTTATTGCACACTTTATTTATATTAATTATTACATTGTAATATATAGCTATATATTATTTCATTATGTATTACAATGTAATAATACAACTCACTATAATGTTGAGTCAGCTGGACCCCTAAGCTTATTTTCCTGCAACTAGATGGTTCCATCTGGGGGTTATGGGAGACACTGACAGATCATCAGGTGTTAGATTCACATAAGGAGTGCTCAACTTAGATCCCTTGCATGAGCAGTTCACAATAGGGTTTGCACTCCCGTGAGAATCTAATGCGGCTGCTGATTTGACAGGAGTCTGATCTCAGGCAGTAATGTGAGTGATGGGGAGCAGCTATAAAATACGTATGAAGCTTCACTGTCTCACCTGCTGCTCACCTCCTGCTACACGACCCAGTTTTTAACAGGCCACAGACCCATATGACTGTTTGTGGCTTGGGGGTTAGGGACCCCTGCTTCAGAAAAATAGAAAAACAAACAAACAAACAAACAAACAAAAATAACTATAAAATTCTGTAGAACTACAAAATACCCTAAATAGCCAAGGAAATAGCAAAAAGAACAAAGTGGAAGGATTACACTATCTAACTTCAAAATATACTATTATACAAAGATATAGTAACCAAAACAACATGGCACTAGCACAGAAACAGACACATAGACTAATAGAATAGAATGGAGAGCCCAGAAATACATTCGACATCTAGAGCTGACTGATTTTTGACAAAGATGCCAAAAACACACATTGGGGAAAAAGTAGTCTCTTCAATAAATGGCGCTAGGAAAATTCAATAATCACATGCAGAAGAATGACACTAGACCCTGATTCATGTTATATACAAAAATCAACTCAAAATGGATTAAAGATTGAAATGTAGAATTTGAAACTATGAAACGACTAGAAGAAATCCCAGGGAAAATGCTTTATGATGCTAGGCTGGGCAAGGACGTTTTAAATAAGATCTCAAAAGCACAGACAACGAAAGCAAAAAGAGACAAATGGAGTTACATTCAACTAAAAAGCTTTTGAAGAGGAAACTATTCAAGAGTAAAGCGATAACCTAGAAAAATGGGAGAAAATATATGTAGACTATACTTCTAACAAGGAGTTAATATATAGAATATATAAAGGAACGTAAACAACTCAATGGGGAAAAAACCCAAATAACTCATTTTAAAAATGGGCAAAAGACTTTCATAGACATTCTCAAAAGAAGACATATAAATGACCGTTAGGTATATGAAAAAAATGCTTGATACAACCAATGGTAAAGGAAATGTAAACCAAAACCACAATGAGATATTACTTCATTCCAGTTAGACTAGTGGTTACCAGAAAGACAAAAGAAGTCAAGTGCTGGTAAGGATGTGGAGAAATAGGAACACTTACTCGCTGTTGGTAGCAATATATACTAGTACAACCATTATGGAAAACAGCATGGAGGTTCCCCAAAAATAGTAAAAATAGAATTAACATATGATCTAGCAATTCCACTACTGGATGTATAGCCAAAGGAAATGCAATCAGCATGTCAAAAGAGATATCTGTACTCTCAAGTTCTGTAGGACTATTTATGATAGCTAATATATGGAATCGACTTAAGTGCCCAACAATGGATGAATGGATAAAAAATGTGGCATATATACACCGTAGAATATTATTCAGCCATAAAGAATAAAATCCTGTCATTTGTGACAACATGGATGAACCCGGAGGACACCATGTTAACCGAAATAAGCCAGACACAGAATGATGAATACCATGTTATCTCACTCATTTTTAGATGTGGAATATTAAATATAATTTTTAAATATAAAAATTAAGAAGATTAGAATCTGGTCCACAAATGGATTAACAGGAGTCATTTTAAAAATCTAGTAGTGTGAAATGTCCCATTCCCTGTTGAAATCTAAAAAATGAGGAGTTAAGATATATATACAGAAATACATATATATTCATAGTGGAAGCCTGACTTTAAAAAGAACTTTTAACCCAAATGTCCATCAGTGATAGACTGGATTAAGAAAACCATGGAATACTATGCAGTCATAAAAAAGGATGAGTTCATGTCCTTTGTAGGTACATGGATGAAGTTGGAAACCATCATTCTCAGCAAACTATCGAAGGACAAAAAACCAAACACAGCATGTTTTCATTCATAGGTATGAACTGAATAATGAGAACACTTGGACACAGGAAGGGGACCATCACACACTGGGGCCTTCGTGGGGTGTGGGAAAGGAGGAGGAATAGCATTAGGAGATATACCTAATGCAAATGACGAGTTAATGGGTACAACACACCAACATGGAACATGTATACATAGGTAACAAACCTGCAAGTTGTGCACATGTACCCTAGAACTTAAAGTGTGTGTGTGTGTGTGTGTGTGTGTGTATATATATATAGAATGGATTTGATCATCTCTTTTACAGCAATCTGGTTTTTGAAAACAACCAGCCAGAGCTGACTATAACTTTGTTTTGGTGCTAAAATTCTGAACTCCGCTAAATGAGTCTAAAACTAAGGAAAGAGCAGAAATCCCAGTAGAGCATATTGTCAACAACTTCTTTATTGTGACCAAAGGAGTTCAGGGCCTGCAAGTCACCATGTTATAGTGTACTTGAAAAGTCATCTTCACCACAGGAACACAACCAAATAAATCATGAGTATTTCATTGACAAAAACCATAAAGAAAGAGTTTAAAGACTTCCCACAGCAATCCTTTGCTGCCACTGGCCATGCGTATTATCAGTAAATGTAAATAGAGTTTATGAGGATAAACTAGTGGTGAATATGAACACTGCTGCTTCTGGGTTCTTGAAGCAGTTTGTTCTCGTTAAGCTTTGTGAAGGGACTGAAGGCTCTCACTTGTTTTCTGTGTGAATGAGCCGTTAGTGTGTGTGGGAATGTTTTCACAGCACCATGCCTCTTCTGCCCTTTTCTATAAACCGAGCTACTTCACGTGTCTCCTCATATTAGTGCCATCACTAAACAAAGCAAGCACTCATGAATGAAGGCTGATGTCAGCAAATTCTGAATGGCTTCTGGAGGGGCATCCTGCACCCTAACACTGGTGCCAGCTAAGGGGATGAAGTCACCAGGGAGATCACCCACTCTTATTCTCCTAAGAATTGAGCAGTTCCAGCAATGAAAAGCAATACAAAGCAAACAAACAAATATTCAAATTAAAATGCAATGTAATACAGGGCAGTGCCAACATTACTTTACATATGACTACATGGTCTTTACACTAAATATCCAGAAGTACTATGGATATCAGTTATTTTCTTGAAATATATTATAAACTATAATGAGATGTTTCTATGGTCCCTTTATTTTAGTTTCAGTGAAACATGAAAAACACATACAAATAAAATTTTAGAAACATGGTAGTACATTTGAACTCATTTATAAACTTAAAAATGCTGAAAATTAAAATAAGGGCAGAACATGATGATGAGGAACAGTGATTTACAGTAAACATTTCCTTGTATAACAGAACTGTTTCTGGTATCCAATTTACCCTGGTTACATATAAGTCTTACATGCCTAGCAAGAGATTGAAAGACTTTATAATATTTGAGGTTATTTTGCATAAAAGTATTGCTGGTCAGAAGTAAATCTTACTATCTTGGCAGTTTGTCTTCAGAGAATAGGCTACCTGACTAAATAGAATTAAATCTCAGCAACCTTCATGTAGAACTGTTTGGTGCCGAAAAATATAGGATTATATCATGAAGTCTGGTGACTTGCCAGAGAACCCTTGAAAACCTGCTGAGTTCAAGGCTCTGCACAACAGGAATGTCATAGTTTCTGCTTAGAACAGTGTGTGTATTTAAGGAGTTTTGCTGTTAATGCAGGACTGAGGACCCCTCACTCATGAACTAAGACAGGGACCGTTATTGTCAAAAGCACTAAACACACTTTCCTCATTGCCTCACCATTAAAGATGAGCAGTTCTTGACTCATGCCTCAAAGAAAGAATTATTCTAGTCAGAAAAGACTGCTACAGTTTTCTTTTTTAAAGCTTATGAACAGACTGCAGGCGGATGGACCATCATATCTAATAAACTAACTGTTAACAAGTTAGTACAGTTTAGAACACACCTGAATACTTCTATTTTGTATATTTTTCACCTCCCTCCACCCTTCTTTTCTTTTGAAGTAATTTTCTTTCATGACCTTATGTCTACAGAAAAAGAATTGTATTACTGTCTTGGATTACTAAATTGAATTAATGTTGACATAAATAGTTTTATTTGGATGGAATTTTAAAATTAATTCCATTTGTAAATACCCATAAGAAATACAATGTCCTTTGTCATTTCGATCACAAAGTAGCAGAGAAATCTATTCCACACATAAAATCACTTAGAAGAGAGAACTTGCAACTTACTACAGCATAAGAGATTTTCAGTATCTGGTCACCTTATGACATGTATTAATAATGTACTGACAAGTTTCCAAAGAGCTTGAATTAAAAAAAAAAAAATAAGCCCTTGTATATAGACATGTTGAAGGACTTAGATAAGTACAAAAAGTCTCTGTGAAAAAGTTTTCATTGATGTTTTAAAAAGCATGTTATTTTATCTTTACAAAGGAACTGCACTAACACTAATCTAGCTTTTGGAAAATACAGCAACATTCGTGACTAATAGTAATGTGAAAAGTAGAAATGGACATTAAAAGTATCATCACCTCTAGCAACACTTGAAACCCTAAGAGAGGTTCAAATGCAAACTTTCAGATTTTCAGCACTGAAAAACTAAGGACTTTATCTTCCCTTTCAAGGAGTTGCTTTGTGGGGCGGGGGAAACCAAAACCTCTTTTGTAGTACAAACTTTGCCAATATATCTGATTCTTTTTCTACCTCCTCTTAGAAGAGATATATCCCCTTTTTAATAGTTTAAAAATACTATTGCAGTGAAACTCTTGGTACAAAGGAAAATTATTCTATTTAGTCGTATTCTTTTAAAAGTTATTTGTTTAAAAGGGCTTCACTGTATTGGTCTTGCAGCCCTTCATACAACAGAACAAAAGCAGTTCTATGAAAGAAGACTAAACTTGAACAAACCGTAAAAAAAAAAAGCAAAGTTCCTCTCTGTTTTTATCAAATTTGATTGCTGCAGCTGTTCCCAGTTTCTGTATTTTAAAAATAGCCTTATTCAGTGCCTTGTTGGCTAAAGGCCAGAGTGCCATTAGAACATGCTGTACGGAAAACCTCTATTCAGTTACAGATACAGAAATATATTTAAGATCAGTGGGGGTCATCTGCAGCAAACACTTGTAAAGGAAAATAGAATTTTAATGTGTTTGGACTGATTGCCACTTTTAGCAGATAGTTTAAAGCTTCCATATAGAACCTTCGTATTATTTTTTCTTTTAGGTAAAAATGCAAAATGAGTATCAACTTCATTGGAAAAATATTATTAGAAAGGTCTGTTTCTCAAATAACAATTGTACAGCTGAAATACACATTTCAAAGAACACCTACTAGTGGTTTCTGTTTGACAAGCTCACAGGCATTCATCGGGTGAAAAGGTAGGTATTATTGAGCAAATGCTACACATGGAATCATAACTTCTTTCTGATATAGGCCTCCTTACTAAGGTCACAAGGTGTGAAACAGACTGATCTGCCCAAGGAAAATGAGTCTGGGGACTCATATTGGACTTACAGTGTGCGGGGAAAGGGTGAAAGAATTGAGTTATTCAGTGATATTTCAGAGTTGACCTCCACATCTCTTCAGTTCTTTCCTTTGCCTCAACAAGGGACTGAAATTAGCATTTGGGACTAAACAGATTCATGTAGGAGTCCTAATTTGAGTTGTAAGTAAAAAGGATCTGCTTTGCATAAATCATCAATAAAAAGGAATTTTGATTCCAGGTATTGAAAATAGTAAGAAAAAATTAGAAAGCAGAGGTCTAAGGAAAACTAAGGTGAGAAGAGAAAATTTCATTAGGGAAATATACATCAGTTGTCAAGGTATGGGAACATCCCAGATTTCACCTTTCTTGAAAGCTAACATGTTAGCCTGCCACAGCTTTGTTGAGGCTGGCAGAAGACGTGAGTCCCCTGTGTCAGAGACCTAAGACTTTACTACCCATAGCAATAGCAGTAGTCAGTCTTAACATCTAAATCAGTCCCCCAAATCCCAACTTCCATAGGGTGAAACAAAGAGGTCTGGGAGACACCTGCATACATAGTAGGCTGCATTACAGAAGAGGAACCCATGGCTTAGGACACCTTGATCTTTCATAATAGAAAATAAACCTGCCTGATCTCTTCCCAGCTGCCAAACTGGCTAAAAAAATGAAGCTCTTATTAACATTTTTATGGTCATATGTGAATTGCTACCATGATGGTATTAAAATAGAGGAGATATAAAAATATTTCACAATCAGCAAGAGTACTGGCTATTGTAAGAAAATAGGGTCCCAGAGGTCTCTAAGGTACCTGGCATTGACACTTTAGGTGTTGGATCTGAAAAAGTTTGGGAGGTCATGAGGAGGGATAGGGGGAACTTGGAAGGACAGGGCCAACCGTACAGAAATATTTAAATAATTTAACATTTGATACAGCTATGCTGAAGGTCCAAGTGGAAGGTACTAAACTGAAATATGTCTCAGAAGTTCTGATTTCTTGTCCTAAATTTTGATTTAACTAAAGGGCAACTTCAGGTAAGTCATTTAATGTTTCTGGGACCCAGTTACCCTATCTCTAAAAGAGAAATGGTACTGACCTTACATTGTGATTAAATATATTGTTTCAATCAGTCACATAGTAATTTTTTTTTTTTACTTATTCTCTTTCTCCCCTAGACTAAATATACTTTATGTATAAGTAATAAAATTATAAATTCTGTGACTATTCCACTTTTGATAGACAAACATATCCACGAGAATAGCTTGAAAAATGTTGGAAGTGAAGTAATTGAGCGTGGTGGGGCTCAGATGAAAGACATTTGGCTACAAATATTAAAGTGATGGGGGGAATGTAGAACGAATAGGAAAAAGGAATAGAAAAACAAAAGAACAGCAGATAAAAAATGTCTAATCTAAGAAAGCATTTGGATTAGATGAATGGGAAATGTAATTAGGCTGGACACCTCAGGAAAGGGCGAGAATATGAGCATTTCCACCATGAAATCAAAGAAAGATAGAGTAACTAGGTCAGCACTCTGCAGGCTGCCTGGGACAGGACTGGGCTCACTGTGAACCTAGAAGCAGAAATAAAATCCACATGGTTACATTTCCACAAGGAATGAAACAAATAGATGATGCCCAGGTGTTCTAGGCATAAGGCATTGCAGAGCAAAAAGTTCAGTGGGATTCAATTAGTAAGTAGAACAAAGCTTCACTATAACTGGGCAAGTGGCAGTGCAGTACAATGAAGCTCTTAATTAAGCTAATAATTTAAGATAATTATGTTACTAGGTCATTGCTTTCAGATTTCTGAAATAAAAGCAATAGTGATAACAAAGTATACACTTTCTTCGCTTTCTGGATAAAAATATTGCAAAGCATGATATTTGTGATTTAGCAAATACTTATTACAATGTCAGAAATTACAAAAACAAGGACCAAAACAAACAAACAAACAAAAAAACAAAATCGAGCTCCTGAGTATATAGTGGTGTACAGGGCATAAAAAGAGATCTTTACTACAATAATTGACAAGGAGATGTTCAGATTTCACTCCAGATTCACAGCTGGCCATAAGTCTAGAACTTCTGGAGGCCAACATGCCACTGCATGGAGGTCATTCTGGTTAATAAATTGAGCACGAGGATTCACCCATTCCTGAATCTAGTTCTTTAAAGTTGTTTAGTAACAATTCTCCTTTAATATTTTCTTTTATGTTGCCAGCCCTCTGCTAAATGTTATAAAAACATGATATGTTTTTGACTCTTTGGTACTCAACCTATACTATGAGGCAGCAATGAGAGAGTCAAAACTTCACATAGTGTGCCCCCAGAGTGCAAGACCTAGAAGTTAAAAAATGATCCATCACTTTGCACTTTGACTACCTCATTACCTACTGAGACAACACCTCATTGTTGAGCGTAATCACTAGGAATATTTTAGTGCAACTCATTTATTCTCCACATTACCCACAAGAGCTGTCCTCATTTTTACATAGCTGTTATGAATTTCTAATTGTCTCTTTATGTTTCTTCTTGATTAGGAATTTGGCAAGAATTTTTATTTTCCTGGCTTACATTTTATCTCCATGTTTATTTTCTTATCCATATTGTTTCATAATACTACATATGATTTCTTTGCCAATTTATCCATTCACCTCATCCAACAAAGTTACATTGAGCACCAACAGATGCTTAGTAGAGCAATGTGTGCCAAGTACTCTGGAATGTGACTGAGATAGATGTAAAAAGCTATTAGTCTCCTTAAGAGCACTAACATGTAAAAAAAAAATGTAATGTAGCATTCTCAAAAAGGGAGAGAATTTAACTCTATGGAGGGTGGTTGGTGGTGGGGAGAGAGTTGGGATTGTAGGAGCTTAGGGAAGGCCTAAAAAGTTGTGAGAAATTAGATAATGAAGATTTAGTCATGAAGGGCCTGAGAGCTTAGATTTTCCTTACATTTGACTAAGGTGTAGTTAAGAATTCTAAGCTAAGTAGAAAAGCAGTTAGATCACATTTTATAAAGGACATTTAGGGAGTTGTGGAAGATGGTTTCTTCATTCTTTTAGGCTGCTATGCAAAAATACCATAAACTGAATCACATATAAACAACAATGTGTTTCTCACAGTTCTGGAGGCTGGAAATCCAACATCAAGGTGCTGGCAGTGTCTGGTGAGGGCCTGTTTCCTAGATAGCTGTCTTTTCACTGTAACCTCATAGGATAGAAGGCTTGAGAGATCCTTGTGTGGTCCCTTTCTATAAAGGCATTAATCTCAATTATGATGGCACCACCCTCATTATCTAGTCAACTGCCAAAGGTCTCACTCCTAGTAACATCACCTAGGAGTTAGAATTTCAACATATGAATTTTGGGCAGACACAAACATTCAGACCATTGCAGATGGATTCAAAGGCAATGAGGTAAGAAACAGCAGGGTGATCAATTAGAGAAGCATTGAAATAATGCTGATGAGAGATGATAAGGAGTTAAAGTAAGCTGTGACCAGGTGCATGAGAGTGAAAGTTGCTTAGGAGGTAGAACTGACGGCATCATGAATAGCCACCTGGGGAGTGTCGGAAGGCATCAGGGTTGGTAGACTAGCTGTCGATGATGTCACCAACTAAGGTGCAAAATCCTGGAGGAAAAGCATGTGGGAAAGTAGGAAACATGGTAAGTTTGATTTTGGATATGCTGGTATTGTGGACTCTGTGGAACATCCACATGGAGCTCTTTATAGAGAGACTGGCCTGGTGAATACATATCTGTGGATGTGAACATTATTTCCAAATTAATTACAAATTTAAAAAATAAGAATCATATCTCATGTTGCTTTGGAGTTTGTTGTTTTGTTTTTAGATGTCCAAATGCATAACCTGGCACAGAGCAGACAATCAATAAGCATATGTTGAATTAGTAATAATGTATTATATTAAGTACACTTGAAGCTTTCCTGATAGTCTTCTATAAGAGGCTCCAAGAAAGGATAGACTCACCTTTAAATTTGGCTTACAATGAGTACTAGCTAGGAACAAAATAATTGCTCATAATTTCAGAGAACACTTCTTGAAGTTGCAAATGTATTTCTTTTGATAAAGGTAACCATTAATGGATTATCTTTAATGTGATAATCACTTCTTATATTTATCTAGCTCTGTTTAGTTTCCCATTCTTTTTTATGATTTAATGTACTGATAGTATTTATATGCTGAAACCATTGCTAACTGGATTTTTTTTTTTTTTTTTACTGGTAACCAATGGCATTTCTTACTGATACAATTTTACAGATGGAGGAAAGAAGTCAGAGAAGATGAATTGTTTGCTCACAGTAATTCAGCAGTGTCTAGGGTTCTTCCCATGATATCATAATTCCTCTCAACATCATGAGGCTCCTGATGGAAAGTGCCTTTAGGTATCTTTCACTAATTACTAATATCTTACCAAGGTATTTTTCAAGGGCAAAAGCTGTTGTTATTTAACCACACTATTGAAAAACTCGTTTGTCATGACTCACTCTTGCCAATCCTGACAGTGATTCAAGAAAACTGATAACTTCATTGTTTTTATACTGACTTCTCTAAAGATTGAAATCAATTTGCTACATTTTTGGTATCTTTCAAATAGTATAAATAAATTAGAACCAAACCTGTAACAACATAACAAAATATTGTGTAGAACTGCCTATTAAATGTTTTGTGTTTTCAAATATTTCTAAAAATAATTACAATTTGATAGTATTATTAAAATTTAAAAATTCCGTCTTTGAAACAGAAGTAGCCAGGTACTGATCTGTTACTATAAGATGCCAATCATATTATCACATTTCTAGTTGTTAAAGTATTTTATGAATTTTGAATTCTATTAAATGGTGATTTATTTTTTTCCAGATAAGTCACCATGCAAGAGGCACTTATTACACATGTTTTTCAGCATATGTTGCAAGTTTATTTTAATGCTGAAGAGGCACATTATGATCAAAGCAGAATTCTGCCCAATTTAAACTGTTCCAAGCTATTTTCATACATTCACTCATGTAATACTGTAAGATTTACATTAAAATGAATGCTCGTCTACAATTAAGCGATTCAGTCAACATTTTAAAAAAAGGTGCAAATGTGTGCAACGTGAAAAAAAATCAACAGATGTGCGAATAATCTCTACTTCGGGGCCAGTATCAAAAAGTACAGTAGCCAAGAAAAAAAAAAAAAGTTAAAAGTTTCAACATTTATTTTCTGTCTATCCTCCAAGGTTTTCTATACCTAAGTTAAAGGACACACACATAAAACAGTCATAAGACATTTCCTTATGATGATAATTGGATTGGTGAATAATAAACTGGGTTGAGGAACAAATAATAAACTATAATATTCACAGTAGAACTTAAAGATGGAGATATATTTTGTTTTCTTCTGATTCTTATATTCTTCTATTCTGATGATGAATATATTCCAAAGCAGCGATGATTCACCTCTGTTCAGAGAAGAGTACACATGTAAAACCAGAATATTTAGCACCAATGTATTTAAAGAAAAGTTAGCCAGCTAGGATAAAATAACAAAGACAAAAAAAGTTTCTGATCCTAGAGGTTAATAAATCTGCAAGCTAGTGCATGCATGCAGTCATGCAGTTTTGCAGGTTGTATAATGCATAACTGAAGGGGTCACCATTCACACTGTGGTCTAAATGAATGGCATCTTCTTCTTTTTTTTCTTTTTTTCTTTTTCTTTTTTCTTTTCTTTTTTTTTTTTTGACGGAGTCTTGCTGTCTGTCGCCCAGGCTGGAGCGCAGCAGCCCGATCTCGGCTCACTGGAAGCTCCGCCTCCCGGATTCACGCCATTCTCCTGCATCAGCCTCCCGACTAGCTGGGACTACAGGCGCCTGCCAACACGCCCGGCTAATCTTTTAGAGACGGGGTTTCACTGTGTTAGCCAGGATGGTCTCGATCTCCTGACCTCGTGATCCGCGGGTCTCGGACTCCCAAAGTGCTGGGATTACAGGCGTGAGCCACCGCTCCCAGCCTAATGGTATCTTCCTGAATTTTATAGAGCACATCCTGCACAATTATAATGCACCCATGGAAAACATCATGAGTAGGAAGGAAATGTAAAGAGGTTTGTTCAGATAGGATAACTGAGATCAAAGTGCTTCATAAAACCTCATCTCTGTTTCTATGAGCTATATCTTGGTGACCATTGGAAGGATGTCCAGTTTTCACCTACTTGGTGTGTAGGAAATAGATGATGTAGATGTGGAGCAAAGAAAACCTTGATGCCAATTGACAGTCTGTAATATTTAGACAATCTAAAGTTTCTGGTCAAATAGCATGGATAAAAACTACCCAAATCTCATCCCTATTCCCTTCTTCCCCAGTGAATTAATTGCAGGATGTTTCTTCCTTCATTATTTTAACTGAGCTTCCCAGTGACATCTATTTAAGAAAATGAGAAGTGGAAATGGAACTCACTGACAAGCACATTCCTAGATAGGGAGAAAATGAATTGGCATAATTTTACTTAAAAATATTGTCCATTAATGTTTTCCAACATAATTAACATTTATGAAAACATTGATCTATGTTATAGTAAATTACATACTGTACTTTGAGGACTGTGCTTTTGTTTATAAATTTCAGCATGCTTTGCTATTCCTAGATAAAATCTGAATACATGAAAACTTGAGGGGCCTTATATATGGACCCATGTTTAATCCTGATGTGGCCCAAGGCTTCAACTGTTCTAATTTATTGCAGCTCTTCTACACAGTTCTACAAGTAGCTTGGTGAGCTGACACATTTCTAAGTGTGTCTATATGGATTAATCTGAGCAAGAAAATGATTAGCCTGAAGTCTCTGGTTAAATCTGAGAAAATATAGGGCTTATAATTTGGTGATGAGTTAATATAGCCTAAATTGTCTTGGTGAACTCTTCATTGACCCCTTGCCCATAAAAAACTAAAAGGTTCAAGTGTCTAGGCAACTGGCTAAAAGGGAGTTTAGCATGTTTCTGGAACATTACAAAATAGCCAAGACCTGTGTTGTCACAACAGGGCAGCAATTATTTTCCACATTGAAAAAGGGATGTTAAAAACAGAGCCATGATTATGGGAAGAGAACTTATGTTCATGTAGATCAACTCTAGGGGAACAAGAAATGTATTACAAAAATTGTTGGTAGTTATTTTCCAGGAATCTTTGATATCAGGGAATGTATATTTATTTGGAAACACTTTAAGTACTTGCATAAGCTTTAATCGTGTGTGTATGTGTCCACAACATTAGCTATTTGAGAAATATCATATGTTTTTATCCTTTTAATCAACTTCATTCTGACTTCATGTTCCCATTGCTCCAACCTATCAGTAAATCCACTCTCAATATCTTACAGGCTTATTTCCTCTCTAAAGATTGTATAATAGCTAGGAAGATGTGAAAATAGCCTCTCATCTTAGTGTATCATACTGTCACTGTGCATTCATGTGACACAAGCTTGCATTCTGATGCCATGTCCATGTGGGGCTGAGGACACTTGTGGAGATTCATCCTGATATCTGCCTCCCCAGATGCATTCACATCTCTTTCAGCTGACGATGTCTTTCCACCTCCTCAAAACTCTTCCAGGGAGCAACTGTGGTTCTACATTGTTCTTGAGACCCACCCACAGTAACCATCTTCTTTGCTTGGACCATCAGAATCTCTCCTGTCTCTTTTCTTACGCTTTAAAGCTTCTTTTTCTTGGGGACAGCTCATATCATCCCTTCTGGGAGCAGAAGTTAGAAATTGTTGGCCAGAGGGTTGAATCTGGTTCACAGAATTGTTTGGCTCACACCATATTATGTTCTAAATGTTGCAACATTTGCTGAAGGTTTTAAAAAGTGGATTCTACATAAACATGTGATTCTGAGACTATCTTCAAAGATTGGAGGATCAGACAACATTGGGTCAACTTATCCTTCTTATAAACCTTTCCACCTTTAGACTGGACATGCTATTCCCTGTCACCCAAGTCCCTGCCCAGGGTGCTTCATTTCTGGCCCCACAAGGCATTTATGATTTGTCTTCTGATCTTTCATTCTCAACTGCTTCTACCTTGTGCTTTGCAAAAAATCACACAGCCAGAATGAGGGAATGAACCTTACTACATATGGGAAGTAGAGTCTTACTACAGCTGACTAAAATAGGATGGCAAAATACAGGCAGATAAGCCAAATAATATAATATATATATATGTATGTTATAGAAGATAGATCAATTGATCGATAGGTAGATAGAGGCAAGAAAAACTATAGACTTTGGATAAGATCATTTCTGGTATACAATATCAACTAGTTGATAATTTAATAATGCACATATTCAAAATAAAAGCTTGCATATTAACTACAAAATGTAAACTCTCTTAAAACTTGGCTTTACTGAAATGAGCTACACAGACATAGTATGTGTCCTCTAGAGATTACTGTCTATACTAAGAAAAACTGTAAAGAGATGTGGAATCCACATAGAAAAATGTGTAATTAAAACACCAGTTGAAAAACATGATAGGGGTTATGACAGGGCTATGTTCAAGATGATAGATAGTTTGCAGGAAGAAAAACTAACCAACATTAAGGGAAGATTTGCCTGAGGAATTCATGTGTAAGCAACAACTGGAAGCATGTGAGACTCATATCCAGGTGAACAGGGAGGTGATGGTGGTTTCAGGAGGAGAAACAGCAAGTGCAAAAGTACAGCCAAAGGTGAGATGAAATCTAGTGCTTAAATCTACCTAGAAACCATTCAATATGGTTGCAGCATGGAATTTCAGGGCATGAGGGAGAAAAGGCATATTAGGCTCAATAAGTCAAGCAATACCTGGGCATATGACCTTATAAATCTTGTTAAAGAGTTTGAACTTATACAAGGGACTGTGGGTGCCCATTGAAATATTTTTTACAGTAAACAACATAATCAGATTTTTGATGTTGAGAAATCATATGAACCTGCTGAAATTTAGTTTCTATATCCATAAAGTAGGAATAGTGTCATATATCCTGGTTGCCTCATTGAATTGCTGCAAAGATTGAATCAAATGATATATGCTAAAATTCAGCAAACTCTAGTATGCAAGTAATATTATATTGCATAAAGTTTATTTAATGTTGCAACTATTTTTTGTAGGAAGTGTGTGAGCCAATCTCTGATAGGCAAATAGATTATACTACATGACAATGAGTAGTAAAGCACAACTTATATCATTTATTAGCAGACATTCAATTAAGAAACATGTGAAGAAAACGTAAGTATTAGGGTAAAAATGTATGAGATGGAATTTATAAATGTTGGCAATAACTTTTAATTAATCTTTTATTATACTGTTTCTCTTACTGGGAGTTGAAGAGATTGGTCATGCTTTCTTGTTATCCAACACTTTTTAAGCAACTTCTATGTTTCAAGAATAGGAACCCTGCCTTTAGATGGCTACAGAAGCTCTGTCCCTCTGCCTCCTTTGAGGTCAACATGTGATCCATCAGCATGTGATCCATCAACATATGATCCGATAGCACCTGATCCTTCAGACTGTAATCTATCAGAGTGTGAGCCATTGTGTGTGGGATCTTTCAAAGTGTAATCTGCCAACATATGACCTAAGCATTGCAGGTCGGGTGCCTTGGTTTGAGATGTTTGGAATGCAGTGGCTTGAAGAGGGAGATAACAGGCAGAAACAGTTCTGGCCAGGATGCCATGGAGACATTCTGTTCTCTGAGGGCATGGAGCTTGAAGTCCTAGGAGTAGCATCCTGTGCCCAGCTTCTCTATGGTGAGGTGCTGGACTCATGCACAGAAGCAGAGACAATAAGGTTACCTGTGGGAATACCAGGCAATGTACTTTGTCAGTGGTTCCTGGCTATATGGTTTTTAAGCCTAATTATCTGTCCTTTGGAGAGATTTCGGGGGTAAATAATATCAGTAAATATTTTCCTTTTCTCCTCTCACAAATGAGAGTGGATTCTGTTGTTTACAAGTAAAAATCTTGACTAATGTATGTGTCAAAATAACACTATTTTTTCATCTTAAGGTGGCAACCTTTTTTTAACTCCTTTATTGTGCTTAGGAACCAGGGCACAAAAACCATGAGGATGAGTATATAAATGTGAAACAGAAGAGGGGAAAGAAATGGATTCCAATACTCTAGATTCAAAGTGAACTAAAAAAAAAATTAGAATGAATAACCCCCCAAATTGTATATGACTTGTCAGCACAATTTCTTATTTGATCCTTGAACCAGCATCTACAGAACTTTGTAGATGAACTTCTGTAGAAATTTGTTTGTAAAGCTCTACTGTATGATATTCTCAGTAAAGTTTTATAGTGATTAAACATGCAAGCTTTTATGTGAGTTCTGGGTCCAGATTGTTGCTCCTTAAGTTATTAATTGTGTGACTTTGAAAAAAGTATTTAATCTGTATAAGCACCTGTCTCTCCTGTAAAATAAAGCAAAATATCCAGTGAGAGAGTATATTCAACACACTTAGTGCTGTGCTTGGCCCAAGACAGACCTTTAATAGTTGCTAGTACTGCCAACAATTAAAATAAAATATTTACTTGAGCTTGAAAAAATATTTCAAGAATGGAACAGGAATAGTGGGGACTAGTACTCAGGTTTTTAAACTGCTGGTGGATGTGTAATATTAGAATGCCTTAAAAACTTGAAGAAAACAAAGACCAGTCTAGGATAAAGAAGTATATTCTATTTAATCTTCATGTTTGAAGTAGGAGGCAGGAAGGATTAATGGGGGTTCAACTTCGACTTCAAACACTTTCCCTCCCTTTTGCTGATTGCAAGGGATTGTAAACAGCCTCAATTTCTCCCTCTTTATACATCTTCTTCCCTCTTTCTTCTGTGTTATGCATTGATGTTTCTTCATGTTTGTGAGTACACATATGCCAGTATTTCTGTATTGAACAAAAGAATTCAAAATGAGAATAGTTGCATTAATTTTACAATAGTTAAAGGAACTGGCTTTATTGGTTCCGTTCTTCATTTTTCTACATTCTTGCCTTCTCTCTTTAGTTTTGAAATATAGAAGTACTAGGTAGTCTCTGTAGCTTGATTCTTTATTCACTGAAAACACAGCTAGTGTTTTTTCAGTCCTATATGAGTGCTCCAAGAGTTGTTAGAAATAAACAAAAAATATTCATAGCCTCCTGGAAATAGCTAGTTTTCTTTTCCATTTATCCTTTTTACTTTCTTCCTGTTGGATTATCCTCTTCTTTCCACTCCATCTCCTAATTGGCTAGCTTCTTGGTGGCCTATATATTCTACACAATGACTTACTAAATTTCTGGAGTAATATTGACATACTTGCATACATCGTTTCTCTTTTTTATCTGTGGGGCACATGCCTCAAACAGAATACAATTATAGCTAGATGCTGAGTGGGAAATAAGCAGTCCTTGTGTATTTAGGACATGAGTATAAGCCTGAGTAACTATTACTACTGATAGAAAATACCAAATTTTAAAGACCATTACCATTCATCAATTTTTAAATTATATGTCATGTTTAAACATGTATTTGCTTCAAATGAATAATTAAAGTCAGTCCCATCTCCCCCAAACCAAAATTAAGTAGCATTGAAATTCCTTTTCATAGAGAGATATATATGACAAAATTGGGTATTTGGAAAGATACAGACACTACTTGCAACTATAAAAACAAGATCAAAACATTTGGATGTCCTTTCTCCACTTCAGTAGGACAGCAACTATACAAGGCTATTCTCTGGAGTAATGATCTTGTCTCCTTCCAAAGGCTTTTTTATCCTCTATTCAGGAGGTCATATGCAGTCTTCAGCTGCACAGAGTTCCACTCCTATTAATTTAAAATGGGGGCTCAGAAGTTCACATTCAGCAAAATCTGCCCCTGAAGAGGTAAGCTTTACCAATCTCCCATTTGAAGAAAAAAAGCAGTATTTATCTTTGGAAAAAAATAGCCTACTTAAATAATCTATCTTCCCTAATAAGAAATAAAGAAAAGCTTAAGACATAAGTTAATAAAATATCCTTTTTATTAAACAGTTCACTTTATTCTCATGTTTTGGCCACACTGTTTTAGTGAATTTGCATGAAGGGGGGGCTCTGGTATTGTTATTTTATCATTATATTATCATTTTGTTAAGCTATCTGGCAAATTGAAAAGGTTATTCACCCTATGGCTGTCTTTTTTTTTTTTTTTTTTAAATGTTGAGCGTTCATTGAAAAGAATGAAAGAAATCTGGTTGAAGATGCAGGTGCACTAATAAATGGGTGGTCTTTGGATTACAGTATTTATGTGTACTGTGGCAAAGCTGAACAGAAACCTAAATGTTATACATACAAAGTGGTACAACAAGAACATCTGTGTTGGGGGGATTGAACTGGCATGGCTAACACCTCCAGTGCCAGGTGCAAAGGAAATTTCAATACAGCTTGAGTAATCTTGACTGCTAGCATCTGCCTGCATCAGATTATCTCCTATGTTCCTAGTCCACCACTATCCATTAGAGTATTTGTATGATACATCTGGTGGTGCAATGGCCAAGCAAGAAGTAGCAATGCCTCCGTTACTGGGGGCAAATGCCTGACTCTTTAACTCAATACAAAGGCAAACAGGAATTCATTTCAGACCCACAGGCAGCCAGCCAACTCTTCAAGACTAATTAGCAGATAGCACTCCAGTGTGATGGCTGCTTTGTCCTTTCAGTTTAGTTACTTACATATCCATGTGCATAATCTGGAGACATTTAACTTTTCATTTTAAAATCCTATTTCTAAATATCAGGATATTTAGATATCCTAAATAATATATCTAATATTTTCCAGGAAAATAACAGGGTTTTAATATGTTGCCAGAATTACAACGGAGCTTTAACGTGACTTGGCTCAATCCAAAGTCTCAACATACATCTGATTTTCAGAATGAATCAATGTGGTTGGGTAAGAAGTGTGGAGACCATGAATCCATTAGTCTCCACAACATCAAATCTCACATGTCCAGCAACACAAAGATTATGCCCCTCTCTTCAAGTCTTCAAATCTTTTTCACCTCAAGAGATGACTGTGTCACCTAATGCAGGGAAAATCAATGGGCAGTGCTTTAGCAGTCTACCGTCTAAGAATCTATGTAAACCAGCACCTACCTTTCCTCTCTGCTTCCTGTTACCATAGATGTATGACACCTCTGTCTTTGACTTTATAAAGCAAACCCATCTCTTCCTGCTTTTATATACCCACATTTCCCTGATTTTTGCATGCACTCCCCCTCTCCACTGTATCCTTACCACCTGAATATATTAATCTACTTGCAATCCTCTTCCAAGAAAACCTCTGTAGATGTTGTGTTCCTCTACAACTATCACCTTCCCCAGGGTGAAGGTATTCTTTCACAATCAAACATCTTTATAGGTTTCTTCACTGTGTTCTCCTCCTACTCACCTCTCAAACTGTTCAAATCTGGCTCCTTTCCCCAACATTTCATGATACTGTATCATATTAATTTTATAGGTCCCAACTCTTCACACTGCTAAAATCAAAGGGCTTCATCATCCCTAATAGCTATTCCTGCACTATTTGAAATGTGTGACCATTACTTCCTCTTGAAGTCTCTTTCTTAGCCTCTACTATGTGATATTTACTCTTATGTTTTGTGATATTTACTCTCGTGTTTTGTGTTCCTCTACATCTCTGGACACTTATTCCTAGTCTTCTTTGGCCTCCCTTTTCACTGTATTTAACAATTAATGATGGAATTATGCAGGGATTTGTCCTGAGTCATCTCTTCACTATACTTTTTCCTTAGAAATTCTCATTCATCAATACAGCTTCAATTGCCATCATCTTGCAGATGAGCTACACATTTTAATCCCCAGCTTAGAGCAAATCTGTTTTCTAAACTTCAAGCCCTAGCATCAAATCTTTCATTCAACATCTGAATCTAATACTTCTGAATCTAACTCATCGTTCTCTTTGCCACCAACATACTTTTTTTCGCTAAAGTACCTAGTCCTTCCAAATTTCACTACCATCCATCTAACTGATTAAGCTAGATAATTCACCATTTTTGACATCTCTGTCTTGTTCCTTTTCCAAATGGATCAATTAGTATCGCCAATTAACTTAAAAAAAATTAAACATTATACATGACTATGTACTTTATAAAAAATGGCAATAATGCCCTTTCATCATCACTCCTAATCCTTGGGCATCTGTCTTTACACAGAGGTAATACTAATTATGAAATATATTCATTCAAATTTTTGTCTATTCTTATACTCATATATGTACCAGTTCAATTTGAAATATATCAGTTTTGTATATCAATTTTTATAAAAAAAATGGTAACACATTCTAAAATTTGATTTATTCATGCAAAAACATGTCCTGGAAAGCTATTTTTGTATATATATCAATTTGATTCACTTTAATTAATGCCCAAAATAGTACACTATGTATATCTTTCTGTTAGAGTTTCTTCTATTTAAAGTTGAGCTTTCTCATTTTTTCTGTTACAATGCTGCAATGAATATATTCAAGCATGGCTCCTTATATGAATGATTCTCAAGATAGAGAAATAGAGATTGAAAGGATATTCACAGATTACATTCCCAAGTGATACTGGGAGAAAATTCTCCATAGATTTGTCACTTTTCTGTATGTCTGGGAAGCAAAGCATTGTCTGTCATTGATTCCATAATATCTTTTAGAAAGATGTAGAGTGAACAGCCTTGGAAGATAACATGCCTCCCTCTAGAGCAAGGGGAAAGCATGCTAGCTCTTCAGTATAATAGCATTTCCCTTAAGCTTAGCGTTCTTCTCCTATGATGCAAACCATTGCAGAAGCAGGTGTTACCTGGCCCCCTTAGTTTCATTCTGTGGGAACTGGGACTTCAAGAACTAGTGAAGAAATGCTGATTATTTTGGTTTTACATGTTGCACTCTCTCTCTTTTCTTCTTCCTCTTTTTCTCTCTTGCCATTTATCTCTTCCCAAGTACTCCTTACACTTTCACTTTTGTTCATCTCTGATGCCACCATCCTAGTTCAAAGTAGCTGCCATTATTTCCTAACTGGTCTCCCCACGTCTACTCAGCCTCCCTCAAACACAGATCTGATCACATGGCTTCCTTCCTTAAAAACACTTGGTCTTTCCAATAGTCTTTAGGATACAACTTGAAACCCGTGACGGGGCCTACATGCCCGATATAATCTTGTCTCTAGCTCTATTTGTTGACACTCTTGTTTTCATTTTCAACTTACGTTTAGCTTTTCACTTTCTTGGATATGGCACACTCCTTCTTCTTTTGGGGATTTCATTCGTTTAGAAAAAGAATTCCATGTGCTATTTCAAATTAATGTTTTTTAATAAAGAAAATTGTTACCCTTTACTGTTTAGGAAATAAGGAGAAAAAATATGTTTTGGTTGTAAACTGCAATGAAAAGAAAATAAAAAGTTTACGAAGAAAATATATATAAATATTATATTGTACTTATTTCTGGATAATGGGATAAATGCATTTTCTTATTTTAGTTATTTTAATTTTCTCTATTCTTTCTTTCTCCAACAAACATATTTTGCTTTATTAATTAGAAAAAATAATCTTAAAAAAACTGCTTTTTTCATCTCTATCCTGCTCTCTTTTATTACATAATTACAACAAAGCAAGTAATAAAGTTTCAAAAGAAGAAGTTTAGGAAGAAAATACATAATTTTACCCACAAAATGCAGCACAATTTCAAAAATACCAAATGAAAACTAAATGCCTCAACAACTTCTTTGTCACCACCTAGGCGAATTTCAAATGAATAAGACTAAGGGAATACAGTGCTGAATTGAGAGGAAAGTCCAATGCCTGCCTCACCAGTTTTAGAGTCAGAGTCACACAGTACTGTCCTGACTTCCATTCACTCCTCCCTCCTTCTCCCGGTCCTTTGCTTCTCCTCCCACTCAACATTTAATAAGCACTGTCTATGTGCAGTGAAGTGAAAGTCCAAGAAGTTCATGCTGAAATGGAGGAGTTGATCTATAAGTACCTACACTCATCCTGATGGCAAATGAAAAGACAAAAGCATGAAGGCAATGATTATGACCGGAGGCAACAGTTAAGTGGTCTTGAGAAAAACGTGGACTCTTGCCTGGTGGCTGAGAGATGCAGTGAGTTTTCTCATACAGAATAAACAGGAAGAATATGGCAATCTAGGGCAAATATAAACAATCCCATAAGAAAGGAACCTGTAGTATAGGCATGCATGTGTGTCAAGGTGATTAATGATGAACCTGGGAGAAAATTAAGGTTTTCAAGTCACATTATTCTCAAGGGTAAAATAGAGGTAAGGTATTTATAAAGTGCCCCACAAAATGCAGGGCCCCATAGTAAGAATAAATATTATTCATTCTTCCTCTTCCATCACTTACACGTACACTCCCTTTCAAATTTCATAAAAGTCTATGTCATGCAGATGTATTCCAAATAATAATAAAGATGTAATAATAGTAAAAATAACTACTAATATATAATAAGTACAATTAGTATACAAGTGTTTTATACGTTTTATCTCATTTAATCTTCAATTACTTTCATAACATGGCTACTGGTATTACCTTTATTTTGCTGATGAGGTAACTGAGACACAGAGTTAAGTAACTGGCCTAATTAATTCATGGTTGAGGTGGGATTTGCAATCAGCCATTCTGATTTAGGATTTGAGCTCCAAGATAATAACAGTAACTAGAAGTGTAATTAGTAACCAGTGTTACTTCTCTGTGCAATGAAATTATATGTAAATGGAAAAAACAAGATTTGAAAGCTATGTATTTTATTCACAGAAGTCAAACATTTAAAAAAATATTTATTTATACAATGTTAAGCATGTTTCTCTCTGTATGTCTGCCACTTTGTATATATGACCTGGATATTGTTTCGTTAAGCAGATTAATTTTCAGATTTATTCACAAACAGTTACAAAGCTCCTACTATATGTCAAGTTTTATGTTAGAACTTTAAAGAGTTGAAAATAAGCAGATAACATTCTTGCCTTCCTGGAGTTTACTGTTAATGAGTATAACAAATTTAAAACAAAAACTAAGATATACAATTGTAAAATATAACAAATGCCATTAAGGAAATAGTATGAACACATTATGAAATAGAATAAGAAGAAGAAATAATTTAAATTTTTCTACTTTAACTTTTTAATCGGGACAGAAGTGGAGATAAGGAATGTGGTTAGAGAAGAAATAAAATGACACTGGTAAATATCAGTAAATATTACTCAACTCTCAGTCATGTCTAAGATTTTTTTGGACTTTCAAGGTCACACTAGTGTACTGTTATATGTCACGAGTAATAAATTTGGTTTAAATATTATTATGAACCTAAATTATAGAATAAAAAGGTGACTATGAAAATGCATATAGCAGGCTGGGCATGGTGGCTCACGCCTGTAATCCCAGCACTTTGGGAGGCCGAGGTGGGTGGATTACCTGAGGTCAGGAGTTTGAAACCAGCCTGGCCAACACGGTGAAACCCCATGTCTACTAAAAATACAAAAATTAGCAGGGTGCAGTGGTGGGCACCTGTAATCCCAGCTACTCGGGAGGTAGACGCAGGAGAATCGCTTGAACCTGGGAGGTGGAGGTTGCAGTAAGCCGAGATTGCAACATTACACTCCAGTCTGGATGACAGAGCAAGACTCCGTCTCAGAAAAAAAAAAAAAAAAAAAAAGAGAAGCATATAGCAAGTTCCCTCTTTTGTCAATGTGTATGTGTATGTGTGGGTGGGGAGAGAGGTGTGTGTGTTCTTAAAATAACTTAAAGGCCTTTTACAGGACTTATACTAATGTGTTGGTGATCATTGCCTTTGGTAGATGGAATTATGAATGATTTTTTGTTTCTTTCCAGCAATCTATTTTCTATACAGTTTATCAGATTTTATGTAGTATATTATACAAGAAAAATGTACAAATATGTAGTTTTAAAAGTTCTTCTGAACCTCTAAGCTAGAATCTCATTTCATCTCACACACTGAATGAAAACTTATGGATTGAGAAAGCCACTTCATTCCCCAGCCTTCACATTGAATGACAAGAGAAAGGGCCAGAGAATCTAGTCTCTAAGGAGCCCCTAGAGATCCAGAGTGTATCTAAAGCAGATGCCTAAGTATTCTAAAGTCCGGCCTTCACATTGAATGACAAGAGAAAGGGCCAGAGAATCTAGTCTCTAAGGAGCCCCTAGAGATCCAGAGTGTATCTAAAGCAGATGCCTAAGTATTCTAAAGTCCTATTTAGATATTAAAATTTTTAATTGAGAATAATTCAGTTTTGTCTATAAGTAATATATTTTTTAGTAATACTTTATATAATTGTGAACAATTGTTCACTACTTTCCTCTACCTTTATTTTAATTTAATGTTTGCATTTTTGTTTGCTTCCTTGAGACATGGCTTTTTTTCCTAGACTCCAAATCTCTGAAGCTAGTACCTTATTCCAGTTGCAATCTCTATAATTTCACTTTTTCCATTTTTAGTAACATTAAAGAAAAAAAAATCACAAATATTCTCGGTTGTTTATCTGGACCAGTGTTCTCAACTATTCCAAAGCTCTAAGACCACTGTAAACTTTTGAAATGAGTAATTATACCAGGTTTATATAAAAGTTATATGCTGACCAGTTATATGGGAAATTAAAAAAAAAAAAAAGACTAGAACATACATGAGAAGGAGAAGAACAGGCCTCAAATTAAGTTAAAAGTGAGATGCAAGTGAAAAAAAATCATTCTTCCACATATAGATCTGTATGAATATTTTCCACATGGAGCTTAAACTATCTAGTCCCTTACACTTTTCCTGTGAGCTCACCATGGGCTTAATGAATGGACTGGTGCTTGATAGAAAGTTAGGCTCTCCTTTTTTATGGCTGCATAGTATTCCATGGTGTATATGTGCCACCTTTTCTTAATCCAATCTGTCACTGATGGACATTTGGGTTGATTCCAAGTCTTTGCTATTGTGAATAGTGCTGCAATAAACATACGTGTGCATGTGTCTTTATAGCAGCATAATTTATAATCCTTTGGGTATATACCCAGTAATGGGATGGCTGGGTCATATGGTACATCTAGTTCTAGATCCTTGAGGAATCGCCATACTGTTTTCCATAATGGTTGAACTAGTTTACAATCCCACCAACAGTGTAAAAGTGTTCCTATGTTATGCACATGTACCCTACAACTTAAAGTATAATAATAATAAATAAATTAAAAAAAAAAAAAAAAGAAAGTTAGGCTCTCCTGCAGACACTTGAGTCTCCGTCTTTCTCACTTTTTATCTTTTTCTTTCTTTGTCCATTGAAGTCTAGGTGGTGGCACTCTATTGCGTCTGAATCCATGATCCTGCCCATACTTTTATAATAATAACTACCTTTGTAAATAAATCCATCTTAAGTTATTCTAACTTGAATGTTTGTTTCCTAGTAGGATCATTACTAATATGCAAATATTAGCTTTCATTTGGCTTTAAAATAAACTAAGCTTTATTTGGAAGGGTCGATTCATATGAAAACAGACACATGTCCCAGGTGGAACTTCATGTTCGTGACACTTAAGCCTTCAAAGAGTTCAGATTATGTAAAATTTGAGAGAAAATAATAATCATTTTCAATATGAGGTATTCCAATATCAATATATTCAAAATAGAGAAAAGAAAAAGAAATGGAGAAGGAATTTGAAATATTTTCCAAACAGATCATACACTTGACTTCTAGCTTACCTTAGCTGTGATACTTGAAGTCATATTTACAAGGTCATAGTTTTAAAAGGAGATAAATCTTGATCAGGATTACTCTATTTGTCTCTACAATGAAACCACCTCACAAAAGCACTCAATAGTTAAATAAAAATATCATTCTAATGAAAAACTAGTGAAAACCACAATGATATTTGCTCAACCTCAGAGGTGAATTTGTTGGTGGTCTAAGATGTCTGCCAACAAAAGTTCTTTTTGTGCTTTGAATTGACCAAAGGCCAAATGCTAATGGAAATGAATACCTGATCTGCTTTGAAAGTGAATCCTGCCTACAATGAATAAGAGATGGCTTGAAGGAAGATAAGGGGAAGCTGATCATAGTTTTGCCCATTTATGGACTTTCTAAACTAAAATATTACATTATATCCTTTGAGAAAGAAGCTGAACCACCATTCCTGGGACAGAGTTGTTTTTTTGTGTGTGTGTGTTTTTTTTTTTTAATAGCTTTATTGAAATGTAATCCACGTATCATTCACCCATTTAAAGTGTGAAATTCAGGTTTTTTTTCGTATATTCAAAGATATGTGCAACCACCATCACAGTAAATTTTAGAACATTTTCATCACTTCAGGAAGAAACCCTGTATCTTTTAGATATTGCTGCTGTATCCTCCAATCCCCCACCTCCCACCCTCAGTCCACTATTCTCCCAGCAATTAACGATCTACTTTCTGCCTTTGTAGATTTTCCTATTCTGAATATTTCATACCAATGGAATCGTAGAATATGTAGTATCTTGTGATTTACTTCTTTCTCTTAGTGTGTTTTTAAGGTTACTCCATGTTCTAGTTTGCATCAGCATTTAATTAATTTTTATAAGTGACTAGTATTTGATTGTATGAATATCCCATATTTCCTTTATCCACTCTTCCCCTGAATGGCATTTTGATTGTTTTGACCTTTGGCTATTATGAATAATGTTGCTTTAAACATTAATGTACAGGCTTTTTGTAGACATAAGCTTTCAGTTTTCATGGACTCTGACCTAAGATTGGAAGTGCTGAGTAAATGTTCTAAATCTGTATTTAGCCATTTGATAAACTCAAAAGAATGTTCTCTAAATTGGCAGCACTATTTTACAATGTGACCAGCAGGGTATAAGGGTTATGATTTCTCCATATTCTTGTCAACACTTAGTGTTATCTGACTTTTTTCTTCTAACGGATGTGCAGTGGTATTTCTTTATGGTTTTGATTTGCATTTTCCTGATGACTAAGGATATTGAGCACCTTTGCATGTGCTGATTAGTATATCTTCTATACTCATATATACCATTTGTGTGTGTTCTTTGGATAAATGTCTATTAAGGACATCTGCCATTCTTGAATTGGGCTATTTATTTTTTGTTATTGAGTTGTAAGAGATCATTGCACATTATAGAAATCAATTTCTATGAGATATATGATTCCAATTATTTTCTCTCACTTGTGTTGTTTTTTCCACTTTCTTGATAGAGTCCTTTGAAATGCAAGTTTTAAATTTTGATGAAGTCCAATTTACATATTTTTCCTTTTGTTGTTCATGCTGTTGATGTCATATATAAGAATCTATTGCTGACTCAAGGTTATGAAGATTTACCTTTGTTTTCTTCTAAAAATTTTATGGTTTTAGATCTTACACTTACTTCCTTGATTATTTTTTAGTTAATTTTTCTATACAGTCCTGTGTCTCAATGACTGGACTACATTCTGAGAAATGCATCATTAGGTGATTTTGTCATGATAAGAACATTATAGAGTGCACTTACACAAATACATATGGTAACAGTCTACTACTACACGTCTAGGCTAAATGGGATAGCCTATTGCTCCCAGGCTACAAAACTGTACAGCATGTTTACTGTAGTGAATACTGTAGACAACTAACTGTATCACAATCGTAGGTATCTCTGCATGTCAAAACATAGAAAAGGCACAGTAAAATTAAGGTATTAAAATCTTATGGGACCACCATTATATATGCAGTCCGTCATTGACTAAAGATTGTTAATCTGGGGAATGACTGTATAGTACGAAATAAGAGTCCAACTGCATTTTTTGTATGTGGATGTTCAGTTGCCCCAGCATTTTTTGTTGAAGACTATTGTCTCCATTAAATGGTCTTGGTGCTCTTATCTAAAATTAGTTGACCACGCATACATGCGTTTATTCATGGACTCCCAATTCTATGCTACATATATGTCTATCCTTATGTTACTACCATACTGTCTTGATTACTCATGCTTTGTACTCTGTTTTTGAAATCAGAAAATGTAGATACTCCAACTTTGTTAATCTTTTTGCAATATTATTTTGGCCTGAATCTCTTGCAATTCCAAATGAATTTTAGAATCAGCTTGTTGATTTCTGTAAAGAAGCCAGCTAGGATTCTGATAGTGATTTTATTGAATCTGTAGATCAAGTTGGGGAGCATTGCCATGTTAACAATATTAAGTCTTCCAGTCCATGAACACAAAATGTTTATCTATTTCTTTACATCGTCTTTAATCTCTTTCAACAATGTTTTGCAGTTTTCAAATGCTTTCTTTCTTTTAATTTAATTTTAAAAATTTTTAAAAAAATTTCTTTCTTTTCTTTTCTTCTCTTTTTTTTTTTTGAGACGAAGTCTCGCTCTGTCGCCCAGGCTGGAGTGAGGTGGCCGGATCTCAGCTCACTGCAAGCTCCGCCTCCCGGGTTTACGCCATTCTCCTGCCTCAGCCTCTCGAGTAGCTGGGACTACAGGCGCCCGCCACCTCGCCCGGCTAGTTTTTTGTATTTTTTAGTAGAGACGGGGTTTCGCCGTGTTAGCCAGGATGGTCTCGATCTCCTGACCTCCTGATCCACCCGTCTCGGCCTCCCAAAGTGCTGGGATTACAGGCTTGAGCCACCGCACTCGGCCAAAAATTTCTTTCAATGATGTTTTGCAGTTTTGAATTTCATTTGCTAAATTTATTTTTAGCATTTTATTCTTTTCTGAGGCTATAATAAAAATTTTTTTAATTTCATTTTTTGTTGTTAATTGAAAGGATCCAGAAATACAACCTATTGATCTTGTGACTTATAATCATGCCGAACTCATTGATTAGTTCTAATATTATTTTGGTGAATTCCTTAAGATCTGCTATGTATAAGAACATGTTTTGTGCAAATAGAAATAGTTTTATTTCTTCCTTTTCAATCTGATGCCTTTTATTTATTTTTCTTGCCTAATTGCCCTAGCTGGAACTTCCAGCACAATGTTGAATAAAAGTGATGTAAATGGATATCCATGTGTTATTTCTGATCTTAGAAAGAAGGCATCTAGTATTTCACCTTTAAGTATGATATTAGCTGTGGCTTTTACACAGAAGCCCTTTATCAGGTTGAAGAGTAGCCTCTGCTTCTAGTTTGTTGAATGTTTTTTATTACAACAATTATTAAATTTTGTTGAGTACTTTCTCTGTGTGTACTGAGTTGATCATGTGATTTTTGGTTTTTATTCTATTGCTATAATGCATTACATTGATTGATTTCCAGGTGTTAAACCAACTCTCATTCTTGGGATTAATATCACTTGTTCATGTTGTATAATTCATTTTATATGTTGTGAATTCAGTTTGTTAGTATTTTGCTAAGAATTTTTGCATCTATATTCATAAAAATATTGCTCTATCATATTCTTTTCTTGTTATATCTTTATGTGATTTTGGTGTCATAATACTAGCCTCATAGAATTAGAGAGTATTTCTCCTCATCTTTTGGAAGGGTTTGTGAATAGTGGATATTGATTTCTTGTTTTACACATTTGGTAGAATTTGCCAGTGAAGCCATCTGGGTCTTTGCTTTTCTTTGTGGGTAGATTTTGATTACTACGCTGATTTCTACACTTATCAATTCAGATTGAGTCAATTTCTTCTTGAGTCAGTTTCAGTAGTTTGTGTCTTTCTAAGAGTATGTTCATTTTATGTAAGTTATCTGATTTATTGGCAATAAATTTTTTATAGTATTCTTATAGTCTTTTCTTTTTTAAAGGCTGATAGTAATAATTTCTCTTTCATTTCTGATTCTACTAGTTTGAATTTTCTCTTTTTCTTGGTCAGTCTAGCTAATGGTTTGTTAATTGTGTTGATCTTAAAAAAAAAAAAAACCTATTTTTGGCTCCACTGATTTTTGTATTTTTTTTCACTTTTCTATTTCACTAATTTCTGTCTTAATCTTTGTTTTTTCCTTCCTTCTGCTTGCTTCAGGCTTAGTGTGCTCTTCTTTTTTTTTTGTTTTGCAGTGTCTGAAGATTGAAGTATAGGCTATTTATTTATGCTGTTTATTTTTTTAATGCGTATATTTAGTGCTTCAAATTTCTCTCAAAACACTGCATCCCCCAAATTTGGTATGTGTTGTCTTCATTCATCTTAAGGTGCTTTCTAATTTACCTTTTGATTTCTTCGTTGATTCATTGGTTATTTTAGAGTATGTTTTTGAATTTTTATATATTAGTAAATTTCCCAAATTTCTTTTGTTATTGATTTCTAATTTTATTCCATTGTTGCCAAGCAAGTTTTGTATTATTTTTCATCTTTGAGTTTTACTTTATGTGCTAGCATATGGTCTATCCTGGAGACTGTTTGATGTACACTTGAAAAGAAAAGCATAGTCTACAGTTGTTGGCTGGAGTTTTATATAAATGTTATACAGATATTTATTATATTGGTGTTTATACAGATGCTGATACATATACAGTGGTTCACAGAGATCCAGTGTTCTATTTCCTGTTGATTTCTATGTAATTATTCTATCACTTTGAAATTGGTATCTAGAAGTCTCCAATTATTACTGAATCGTCTATTTCTCCTTCCACTTCTGTCATTTTTTGCTTTATTTTGATTTTCTGTTGTTAGGGTATATATGTTTACAATTCTTATAGCCTACTGAAGGATTGATGGTCATTATTAAATGTCCTCCTTTATCTCTAGTATCATTCTTTGTTTTAAAATCTATTGGTATAACCACTCCAGCTTTCTTGTGATTGATGTTTGCATGATCTATCTTTCTCAGTCATTTACTTTCAATCTATTTTTATCTTATAATCTAAAGTGCGTCCTTTGAAGACAGCATACAAATAGATCTTGTTTTTCCTCCCCATTCTGACAATTTCTGCCTTTGATTAGGTTATTTAATCCATTCACACTTACTACCATTTTTTATATGGCTGGATTTGTGTCTGCTATCTTAATTTTTGTTTTCTATAAGTCTGATGTCTTTGTTGTACATCTATTATTTTCTTTTGCATTTACTATTTTCAAATGCAGAATTTATCTTTAATGATCTTTTTACTTTCTTTTCTTAAGCAACTTTCATGGTGGCTCTAGGGCTTACCATCTACATCTTATCAGAATCAGCTTAATATTTATACTAACATAATTCCAGTGAAATGTAGAACTGCTACTCCTACATAATGCAACTTCCTTTCCGAATTTTTATTATATTTTTATACCTGTTACATCTATAAATGTTACAAACACATTACTTTCCTATATTGTTACATTATATAATTTTGTATCTTTTACTGAAGCTGAAAGAAGAAAGAATAGCCATGAAACATTTATAGCTTTTGCTAATTAACTTTCTTATTATCATTTCTGGATCTCTTCATTTGTTCCTGTAGATCAAGTTACAATCTGGAGTCAATTTCTTAGCCAATAGAGCTTTGCTTTCACCCATCTCCTTTGTGCTATTACTGTCAAATACATTACATTTCCGAGCTATGGGTTGAATAATATACTATATGTATAATTTCTTATACTATTGTGTATTAAATAAGTTAAAAGAGGGCAATGAATATGTATTTATACTATCTTTTATAATTAAATAACTATCTTTATCAGTGTCTTTTGCATTATAATGTGGATTCAAGTTATTATAACATCTGGGGTCAGTTGCTTTCAACCTGCAGACTTGCCTTTATTACTTAACATAAGTGAGTTTGTTAGCAACAATTTTTCTCAGTTTTGGTTTATTTGGGAATATGTTTATTTTGCTTTCACTTATGAGAGACTTTTGATCAACACAGAATTCATGGTTGATTTTTTTTTCTTTCAGCCCTTTAAATACAGTATCTCATTGCATACTGACCTCCATTGTTTTAGGTGGGAAGCCATCTGTTAGTTTTCTTGAAATTCACTTGTAATTTATCAAGTGGGGGTTACTTCTTGCTGCTTCTAAATTTTTTTCCATGTCTTAGGACTGCAATATTTTTACTATGTGTGTATGTGTGGATTTCTTCACGTTTATCCTATTTGGAGTTTGTTAGCCTTAATAGATACGTATATTAATATTTTTCAATGAATTTGGGGAGTTTTTAGCCTTTTTAAAAAATATTTCTCTGCTTCCCCCGTCTTTATTTCCCTTCTAGTACTCCATCATGCATATGTTAATATTTCTGAGTAGCATTTTTCTTCATAGTTAAAAATTGTTTGGATTATATAATCTTTACCAATCAATTTTTAAGTCATTAGTTATTTCTTTGCCAGTTCAATCCAGGGAAATTTTCACTTCAGTTATTTTTCAACCCTTGAATTTAAATATGTTTCTTTGAAATAGTTTCTATTTTTATTTATAATTTATTGATAGCATTTATTTGCATGTTATTGTTACCATTCTCTCCTTTACTTTAATCATGATTTGTTTCTTCTTTGAATGTACTTATAATGGCTAATTTGAAGGCTTTTTCTGTTTAACTCAACATCTGCTTGCAATCACAGGTGGTTTCTGTTGCCTGTTTTTTCTCCCTTGTGTATGGGTCAGATTTTTGTTTCTCTTCAGGTATCATACTTTTGTATTAGAAACTTGACACTTTAGATAATGTATTTTAGCTATTCTGAGTACTTACATTGGAACTTGTTTGCTTGTTTGTTTTGTGGACTGTCTGGCTTATCTCTGTGAATTCTAGTCCACCACCACTACCACGTGCCCCATTTTTCCCTCTTGTGTGAAGTTTCTAATAAGGCTCCTAAGGGAATACAACCTTGGCTATATGCCCTGCAATGATAGTGACTTTTTCAGGACACTCTTTGACTATCTCTTTCTTTGACCATATTCAGTTGTACTAATTGCCAGCCTCTTACGCTCTTGTTTTTAACAATGCCCTGGTGCATTGATTGCTTGAACAACAGATTCAATCAAATTCAGGATTATTTGAAGAGATAGTTCCTGAGGTCGGTGTTTGAGATACATTTTGAAGTTAGGAGGACACTTAGTTGTCCTAGTTAGTTGTCTTAGTCAGTTGTCTCTATTCATGGTTCACTCCAGCAAAGCAGCCAGCCTACAGTGCAGCATGTATTTCCAAAGAATCCACCAATCTCCTCCCAATTGCCTTTCATCATTACCTTCACTGGTTTTGAAAGCACGTGTAGGTTTGAACTTATTCACACTCTATGACAAAGTAAGTCAGTTCCTGTGGGAAGAGATACGGAGCTTTCTGTTTTGCAGTCTGTTTCTTCCCTTTGCAAAACCTCTGAACTACAGCTTTCAAACTGGCATGGGGACAATAGTACAGTCTTTTCTGCCTGACACTCTAACTTTAGTTGCTGAGTATGGGAGACTCAATAGTTTTATCAGATTTTATTGACTACATATTTATTTATTTATTCATTACATGATCCATGTGTGCCTTTTGAAGGAATATTTCCAGAGATTTGTTGCCCCTAAGACCATGTAGAGAGACTTAAACACTTTCATAAAGCAGTTTTTATCAGTTTCACCAAGGAGTGGGTCCACAGAACTCCTTATGTTGGAAGAGAAATGTTTACTTTTTAAAAAATCTAGCTACTTGTATTAATGAAATGTTTGTCCTTTTGTTATAGCTTGAACGTGGCCAAGGCCACATAAGCAAATAATTCTTATATATAGATATTAACAAGAATGATCAGAATATTGTGATGGATTCCTTTTGATCAGGTTAGTTAATGATACAGACAATCCTATGATATATTTTTAAAAAGTGATAGTTAGAGATTAAGAAAATAATAGCAATTAGTGGATTAATTAAGAACATAATTTTCTACTTTGTCTATGACACAAAGGCCTAAATTTAGTCTTTAAATATAATCAGTCAAAGTTATGATAATAAAATGTACTACTATATAAAGGGAATTATTTATTTATTACTTACCAATTTAGACCATTTAATCTTCTAATTAATTTCTCTAAAATGAATTTAAAAATATTACTGTCCTCTATACTTGGTAGAATTTCTATTTATTTTTGCCTCCCTGTAAGTCCCCAATCTCCTAGTTTCTAAACTAGTTAGTAAGTTTCCATTTAAAATATCTGAAGGTCAAATTATTATTTGGCTCTAGATATCCAAGGTTTTAGAAAATGTCCAATCACATCATAAATAACCTTTCAGAATCCCAAGAAAGTGTAATAGAAATGAAATAAGTAAAAATAAATCCACACACAGAGACAGAAGCCTATCAGAAATTATTATAAATGGTTGAATTTCAGGGAAAAATGCTATTACAAACATGTAATCCCTAGTTACTCTTTTTTTTTTTTCTTGATTCTTAGATTTAAAGCCAGATTCCTTCATTATTTCTGACCTGATATGAAACACCATCTGGCATGTGCGTGCTAAGAGGATTATATGTAAGCAAAATAGATATTTTTTTTTCTCCTTCTGACTCTAAGACTTTTTAAAGGCGTGTAGATTATTTAAGTTTGAAATGTGAAAATTAAACTGGTAAAGAGAAAAGACAGTTTCCAGTAGTACGTTTTTTAAAATTAAAGCAATTACACATTGCTTTAACAATGAAGTATTTTAACTGGCATTCTGCAATATCTCTTTTAAATTTTAACATCATGACTATTTTCCTTGAAGATTAAAAATTAAGATTCCCTAGAGGAAATGATAAAGATTTTCATAATTATCTTATGATTTATACACATGTCAAACGGAATCTCATAGCTCACTAAATCTATGTTGGCCAAATTTTTCAGACAAGTATCAAATATTTATCAATATCCAGTTTCAATTAACTTATAATACATGAAATTAATCAATTATATAACACATATAAGATTGCAATTCATGTTTGTGGTTACTTTTGAAAATGAAGAATTTTTGCTGTTTTTAACATTTACTTTAAATTACAAAATTTTAAAGCGAGGAGTTTCTAAGTCATGCGGTTAAAAAAGAATCTCATTTATCTATTTAATGGGGGTCTCACTATGTTGCCCAGGCTGCACTCAAACTTCTGGGCTCAAGTGATCTTCCCACCTCAACCTTCTAAGTAACTGGGACTACAGATGTTCCCACGGCACCAGGCAAGAATCTCATTTTTTTGTTTGTTTGTTTTAAGAGAAAGCTGCCATCTATAAAGGGTATGTGACTTATCTCAAGGCCCACAGCTATTTGATGAGAAGTTCAGGGTTAGACTACAGGTGGTCCAAGCCTTCGTCCATTCTACCTTGGACACTACTGTGCTTCCTTCACAATCCTGATGAACTTTTGTTCAAAAAGTTTCACTTTGGAGGGTTTGAGAATATATATAGTTGCCCAAACTTCATGCACACCACACTGTAAATTGAACTAGATTCACACTTTGGAAAGCAATCTTTTCCTACATTCTTACTCAAATGATTATAGTGGCTAATGTTTGAATTTCAAAACATTTCCTAAATATGCAAACTACCAGAGAAATCTATGAGAAACAGCCAAACAAACTAGCCAATGCAAATAAAAGGAATAGATCATAATGAAAGTATCCAAAAAGGATCTGCTAAAGTCACTCTACCAGGCATACGAGTGATCTAAATTTCTATTTTACATATGGTATCACTAAAACTTATATCGTTTTATCTTGACAAAATTACACAGAAAATAGAAGAAGGAAGGAGGGTGGCAAAAAGGAGAAAGAGGCAGCAATCTTGTTTATTGGCCTAGTCTTTTGTGCTGAAGTATATTAAAAATGCAAATACTAAAAGCATGGAACAAGGGCATATAAGGGCACATATATTTCACACATACCTATGTGATAACATTTATCCATAATTTCATTAAAACAAAAAGCAGCAGGCAAAATGAGGGGGCACTTAAGATGTGAAATTCTATTGAAATTTTATCTATTCTCTTTTATCTCTTGCATATAAGATCATGCTATGTTCAGAATTCTGAATGATTACGTATGTCACAAGAAAATATAAAATGAAACAGTTGAGCAAGTTTTTTGCTATCATTGTCAGCTGTGTCTGTCAAGAATATCAATTAAGATGGCATTTGTTAAGCCCTTGTCTATGCTGAACTAGCTACGGCATAGAGTAGTTTAACCCATCTTATCCTATAGGCTCAGATAACTCAATTTCAGAATCATGGAGAATTTCTGGCTTTCAAGATGAAGGTTATTATATCATCAGCTTCTGTGTCTCACTAAATCCAGTGATGACAAGATTTTTCATCATTTATTTTTATTTTATTTTTAAAATGGGTGCATGTTAGGTTTGTAGAACACAGGGTAGAAACAACTGGAGTTAGTGTTATTATTTTTCACTTTGAAGGAAATAAGAGGCTGACAACAGTGAAGGACAAACACAAAGTTGTTGCTGGACATACTCTGGCACATAGGCCACCTCTCACTGCAACCAGTTCTAAATTAATTATTTACTGTTATTTTAATGCTGTAATCTTCTGAAGTATCCTGTCTATTGTGAATGGGAGTTTCAACTCATTATTGTTTTGTAAAACCTAAGACTCTAACTTGAAGAGACACTAAATTTAACATGAGTAATCTGAAAACAACTTTAGACCTGTTTATAGTACACACACACACACTTACACACATGGTACAATGTTACACTGGGTGCTTCATAATGCCACTCAGACAGGACTACCCACAAAGCACACTGGCTTTGCCCAAAACTAATGGCTATGAGCAAAAGTGAAGCTGGTAGATGATTTTGAATTTTGTAGCTATCAGTAAAATCAATCATGAGAGAAATTAACGCTAAGATTTTCAGGATCAAATAAATACTCAACCTCTGCCATTGCTCTGGAAATATTAAAACACTTTCAAAAAATATATTATTTTCTGTCTCAAAACTCATTACTTCTGTCATCACCAAAAAAGAGTAAAGCTTCAACTACCTAGCATAATTTTTTTTTCCCTGTGTGTATGTGTTCAAAAATAATTTTCTGTGAATGGTGATAATGAATTAAGAAAAATAGCATTTAGAAGTACTCACAGTAAATCCGAACATACAAATTTCATTAAGAAAATGATCAGGCTGTGCTGATATTATACACAAAACCAACGTATATGTATGAGAAAGTCTGTTCTACAAAAGAAGGGCAGAACAAATTTTGTATTAGCCCAGATTAATTTACTTATATATAAAATCCAGCAAATCTGATTATTTCTTTGTTAGAGAAGTTTTCCAATTTTAAACATTCTATATTGTTTTACTTGTTTATAATATGTAGTCAGTATTACACATACATATATACACTCATACACATTAATGCATTTCTCAACAGGGATACATTCTGATAAGTGTGTTGTGAGATGATTTTGTCATTGTGAGAGCATCAAAGAGTGTAGTTACACAAATATAGATGGTATAGTTTACTATAAACCTGTATAGCATGTTACTTTACTGAATACTGTAGGCAATCGTAACATAATGGTAAGTATTTGTGTATCTAAACATAGAAAAAGTACAGTAAGAGTATGGTATTATAATCATCTGGGTCTAGAGTTGTACATGCAGTTGTCATTGACTGAAATGTCATTATGCATGGCATACGTGACTAGATATGGACATATATGAACATGTATTTCTATATTTGTGCCTGTAGCATTATTTATTTGTTTCTATGAAATTTATACCACTATAGAAATGCCAGAAAATTAAGCTATCCCAGGAAAAAATTACTGAGGTTAATCTTTAGGAATATTGTTTTTGTAACAATTAAAAAATACACTTATGATCAATGACTGTGCTTCATTCCCAAGAAATCTGTCTCTAAGTGTAAAGTTGTTAAATAAAATATTTTGTTAAGTGTAACAGAATAAATTATGATATATTTCATCTGATGCCAATATAACCAAATAGTTTTAACTGATAGAAAAAAATATAAAAAATAAATATTAGACAAATTTCATATGTATTAATAATAATAATGCAAAAGTAAATGTACTGTGTATATAAATGCAATGTAATGAAATTTTACTATCTTTGCAAAAGGCAAAACTGCTTTATAGTGAAAGATTTGTGGTGGAGGAGTTGTGAAAAATAGTTAGTCTTTTGAAAAGTCTTGCTGGATCATTTTTTTCTACTATTGTTACCTCCTATGGGCTCGTACTTATCCTGTACTAAACCTGAACTTAACATTTTTAGGGCAAAACAAATATTTAACGAAAGAGTGCCTCAAAACAACAAGAGTAGAGTTCATGTGAAATAAACTGAAGTACTTTGTCTTCATTCTTTTACTAGGCAAATACACACAATTCAAATTTATTCCATACGATTTATCTTTCTAGAAAATGTGACTTCACATAAATTGATGAATGCTTTTTTTGCCTGAAACCATGATGTCAGAATAATACTTATCATGGCCTAGTCACGTAGTGTGTTTTTGGGGTAAATACCATTATACTGGAGGAAAAATTTCTCTTACCTGAAAAATGGTGTATGTTTTCAAAAGCTATTAATGTAAACTTTCATTAATTAAAGAGTTATTATGTGAGGTAACCTGTAAAGTAAAAAAATACTCCACAAATTAAAAAAACAGGAGTAGAAATTAATGCCATCAAATAAGATAGAGCAATAACTAAACTCTTTCAAGTGAAAAGCACATATAATAAGAGAATTATTGTAACATTGCCACATTTTATGATAATACTACAGATTCAAACCTACTTTAAAACCTTAGTTTAAACTTTAGAATAAGCTTCTGAGATCAACGGATCTTTCTTACTAGTCTTACCTCTTTTCCTTCTCCTTGTTTACTTTGCTCATTTCACTTCCTATAAAGAACCATTCTCTATTCAGAGTAACCTTTATACACATTACTACCTCTGTCTGGAAAGCTACCCTCTCCATATTTACTACTAATTCGAAGTACCTCAGGGAAGTCTTTCTTCCTCTCCTACCGGATGAGATGTGTTCTTAACATGTAAGACGACTATAAATATTTCACAACAATTAAATAATTACTATGTTATAATTTGTGTCTTGACTATTATGCTGTGATCTTCCAGGAGGACAAGAACTAAGTCTCTAAGTCTCTGTTGTTCATTGCTGGCTGATGAATTGTATTAAGCAAGGTTAAAACTACACTTTTTTTTTTTTTTTTTAAATAAGGTCTCACTGTGTTGCTCAGGCTGGAGTACAGTGGCACAATCATAGCTCACTATAGCCTTGAACTTCTGGGCTTAAGCAATCTTCTTACCTGTGCCCCTAGAGTAGCTGAGACTACAGCCCTGCATCACCACCATGCTCAGCCAATTTTTAAAATCTTTTGTAGAGACCAGGTCTTACTATGTTGCCCAGGCTAGTCTGGAACTCCTGGCCTCCATCCACCTTCCTGCCTTGGCCTCCCCCAAAATATGCTTTTTAATGACTGTCCAGTTCACATTATATTTTCTGATAACATTCCATAAAAAACTATTTAATAAAAATAATTTATTAGCATTTTAAAGAGCTATATCAGAAAATCATGAAAAGATTTCTTCAGGAAAATAATTTCCATGTTATAAAATTAAGTATTTTTTTGTGTGAATATGTGTATTATTATGCATATATATAAGTGTAATTGCACATGTGTGTGTGAATGTGTGTGTATATATATATTTATATATAGTCTATTGGTATGAAATGGATGGTAATTTTCTGCTATACAGAAAAAAAAAA